>NW_028319740.1:177500-205000 GCF_062004578.1 Staurois parvus | reverse complement strand
GGAGGTTACCCCCAGCACAGCAGGGAGGGTTCAAAAGACATGGATGGAAGAGAACTAGAAGAAGAAGAGAAGGGGAAATAGGAGAGAGAAAGAGATCAGGAAAGAAAAGTAAAGAAAGGAAAGGATTTCTTGGACTTGGAAGCTCCACAGGTAGCAGTCATAGGTGGCCTGAGCAGACCGAGCAAAGCATGGGGAATGCCTAGGATATCCAAGGCTCCCAGTGTGAACCATTCAAAATGCTAGACATTTTGTTCATTAAGCATCAGAGCGATCATTTGTGCCCCCCACGGAAGGCAACCCCTGGGGTCTTCCTGTCTTAAGCTATTGTCCGTTTAGCGACTGCAACCATACTTTCAACTGTGTACACGGTGATATGGATATGTGCTTATAATGGTCATTTTTAGTGAACTTTGATATTTTAACATTTGCAATAAAATTGACTATTTTATGGTACTTTTTTGTGTTTGTTTTTTTTTTTTTGCTTTCCCTTAATATCCTGTAGGAAGAAAATGTTTACATATTAAATTCAGCACATGTAACATATAGTAGTTTACAGTAGAAAGAGGTATGCCTGTATCTAAGCCAATATTGTGTCAGCCTGTGTACTTTTAGAGTTCTTTTCACATGGCAAGTCCTTCCTGTGTAGCAGGGAGTGGTCGTAATGGTGTGGCACTGCAATAATTGATGTTCTGGCCTCTTTCCCCTCCCCTTCATCCATAGCAGGTTTTTTTTTTGTAGGACCTGGATGTCAGCGATCACTGTTTACTTTTAGCATTGTGCAAACTATATTTCATTTTAATGCACTGGCCTTCGTCCCGCACAGCGACTTGGTGCCATGGTAATATCTGATAAATCATTGGAGCAGCTTGTGTATTGGATGGAGGACTCGCCTGGATCTGATTAATTGAGGCCTAATGTAAACAGTAGCCCTTCCATAGTGTTGACATACAGTATCGGCAGAATGAATGAACAAGATAAGGGTGTGGGAGTGCCATTTAATCCTCGCTGATCACAAATAATGAGGATTAGAAGAACAGAGCTAAAGTAGCATTCCGTTTCCTGTTTCAGGTTGACATGTTATGTTTGTGGTTTGTGTCCCTGTAAAGTAGACAGGCCATTAAAATCTACACTCCACATAAATTAGTGTGGCTCATGGAGGCATTACAAATCAGATTGTCATTTTGAGAAAAAACAGAACTTACTTGGTATAAGTAAAAAAAAAAAAAAGAAGCCACTGTTATAGTCTTGGGGGGAGGGGGGATCCATGACCTTCTCCCTATATTTGCAGAATGCCATTGACCAAGCCCAAACACTGTCATCTCGCAAGAGGGAGGAATTGCTAACCCTGTAAGATCCAGCATTGAAGTGAAATTAAACCCTCAAATCCTTTTCAGCCAAGGAAGCTGCCATCTTGGTATCTGTTTTGATCTTCAACTGCCATGTGCTTAGTTATGACCAGGGGTGGACTAACCATTTGGGAACTCGGCACTGCCCAAGATCAGTAGGGGGCCCAATGAGATGCCCCTGGTACCTTTTTCATAGCCTTTTTTTGAGTGTGGGTGAGGACACAGGGGCCCCATGATCCCCTGTTGCCTGGGGGCTTCATGAGTTGTCAGTCCACCCTTAGTTATGACACCAGCCAGTTATGACATTTGCTTGTGCTCTCAACCAAACTATCAAACCATCAAATGTACCAGTAAGCATTCCCAGCATGCCGATAAATTAATCTTTTTTTTTAAACTGTTAAATCAATGGGTTTAGTTCTACTTTAGCCGACGTGGAAGCAACCCATACAATATGCAAATTTCTTCTGGTTCCTGATGAACCAGCCAATATTTACCCAGTGGGTATCCCTCTCCTGTCTGACATACTTCAATTGAAAATTTGTTTGTGGCCAAGCAATGGCTGCATCCAATTAAATAGAGTGGGGATCGAAAGTTTGGGCACCCCAGCTAAACATTTGTATTAATGTGCATAAAGAAGCCAAGGAAAGATGGAAAAATTATGGAAATAAAATCTAACTTTTGTTGACATATTATAAGAATGTCCAATCTGTAATTTGATGCCTTTTGGAGATTTTTCCAATTTTCCTTGGCTTCTTTATGCACATTAATACAAATTTTTAGCTGGGGTGCCCAAACTTTCGATCCCCACTGTACATCCGCTGTTTGGGTATTTTGACAGCTGCCAGCCGCCCAATAGGAGGATTCGTCCATCCAAACTGTATAGCATGGATAGAGGAATCTGTTAGATTTTTTTTTATAACAATTATTATTATTATTATACAGTATTTATAAAGCGCCAATAGTTTGCTCAGCGCTGTACATTACAAAGGGGGACAGAACATGTGACAGAACAATACCAATACAATGCAAAACATGAGGGGATCGAGGGCCCTGCTCTTTCAAGCTTACAATCTAGGAGGGAGGGGATGGTGGCACAGGAGGAGATAGCTGTGGGGGATGGAGTGGTAGGAAGAGTGGAGGAAGTCGGCAAGTTAGCAGGGGGCGGAGTAGGCTTCCCTGAAGAGATGGGTTTTCAGGGTGCGCCTAAAGGAGAGGAGAGTAGGTGATAATCTGATGGGTTGGGGCAGGGAGTTCCAGAGGATGGGTGACACCCTGGAGAAGTCCTGGAGGCGGGCATGGGAGGAGGAGACCAGGGAACTAGAGAGAAGGAGGTCTTGTGAGGAGCTGAGTGTGCGTGTTGGGCGGTACTTGGATATTAGGTCAGTGATGTAGTTCGGGGCAGTATGGTGGACAGCTTTGTACGTCAGCGTTAGGATTTTGAATTTGATCCGTTGCGCAATCGGAAGCTAGTGGAGGGATTGGCAGAGGGGGGTGGCGGAAACGGAGCGGTTGGAAAGGTGAATGAGTCTGGCAGCCGTATTCAGGATGGACTGAAGCGGGGATAGCCAGCGGCAAGGCAGGCCAGTGAGGAGGGAGTTGCAGTAGTCGAGTCGTGATATGATGAGGGAGTGGATGAGCTGTTTAGTGGTTTCTGGAGTTAGGAACGTGCGGATTTTGGCGATGTTGCGGAGGTGGAGTCTGCACGAGTTTGTTAAATAGTGGACTTGGGGCTGGAAGGATAGGTTGGAGTCCAAAATGACACCAAGTACTCTGGCCTGCGGGGCGGGTTTGATGGTGGCGTTGTTGGATGCGATGGAGAAGTCAATGGGGGGTGGTGTGCGGGCTGGAGGGAAGACAAGAAACTCGGTTTTGGAGAGGTTCAGTTTAAGGAAGTGGAGCGACATCCAGTTTGATATGTCGCTCAACAGGTGTGTGATTCGGGCAGAGACCGAGGGGGTGAGGTGGGGGGTTGAGAGATAGATTTGTGTGTCGTCGGCATAGAGGTGGTAGTTGAAGCCGTGAGAGTGTATGAGTTGGCCAAGGGAGGAGGTGTAGATGGAGAAGAGAAGGGGCCCGAGGACAGAGCCTTGAGGGACCCCAACAGAGAGGGGGAGTGAGAGGGAGGTGGTGGCATTATAGGTAACGCTGAAAGAGCGTTGTGACAGGTAGGATGAGAGCCAGGAGAGAGCATAATCTCTGAGGCCGAGGGAGTGTCGTTTTTTGAGGAGGAGGGGGTGGTCGACTGTGTCAAAGGCCGCAGAGAGGTCAAGGAGTAGGAGCACTGAATAGTGGCCATTAGCTTTGGCGGTTAGCAGGTCGTTGGAGAGTTTGAGTAAGGCAGTTTCGGTGGAGTGTAGGGGACGGAAGCCGGACTGTAGGGGATCGAGGAGGTTGTTGTCGTTGAGGTGAGAGCATAGGCGGGCGTAGACTAGGCGCTCGAGGAGTTTAGATGTAAATGGGAGCAGGGAGATGGGTCTGAGGTTGTTCGGGTCATTGGGGTCCAGGGAGGGCTTTTTAAGTATGGGGGTGATGTGTGCATGTTTCAGAGGGGAAGGGAAGGTGCCGGAGGAGAGGGAGAGATTGAAGATGTGGGTGAGGGAGCGTAGGATGGAGGGGGAGGGAGGTTGTAGGAGTTGTGAGGGGATAGGGTCAAGGGGGCAGGTGGTGAGGCGGGCATCAGAGAGGATCTTGGAGACTTCTTCGATGGTAGTAAGGTCAAAGGTGCGGAGTGTTGGGGGAGCTTCAGTATGAGGAATGTAGGGTGGGGTGGGAGAGGAGGTCAGAGCAGTGGTGGGGCCGTGGGAGAGGGGTGTAGAGGGGGTAGCTGAGTGAGGGGGAAGGGGGTTGGAGGGAGTTTGAGCAGCGACAAAGTCCCTGTGGGTTATGTCGAGGGGGAGGGGGGATGAGGGGGTAGCTGTGTGAGAGGGGACGGGTTGAGAAGGCGTGTGAGTTGCGGCAATGTCCTTGCGAATTGTGTCAATCTTGTTTTTGAAGTGATTGGCAATCTCAAGGGCAGTGAGTGAGGTGCTGGGTGGAGGTGGGGGTGGCGAGAGTAGAGAGTTGAAGGTGGAGAAGAGTCGGCGAGGATTGGAGGAGAGGGCCTTGATGAGGGTCAGGAAGTAGGCTTGTTTGGCAGTATGGAGGGAGGAGGTGTAGGTGTGGAAGGCAGATTTGTATCGGGTGAAGGCTTGTTGGGATTTGGTTTTGCGCCATAGTCGCTCCAGGGCACGACTGTGTCGTTTGAGGGTTTTGGTGTGATCAGTCTGCCAGGGCTGGAGCGGTCGGGGTCTGATGTTGCGTGTGGTTAAAGGCGCTAGTGAGTCAAGGGCTGCTGACAGCGCGTTGTTGTAGGCAGTCATAGCCAAGTCGGGGCAGGACAGGGGGAGGATGCTGTCATGGAGTTGATCAGCTGCAGAGTGGAGGGGGGCAGGGTTAAGGTTGCGGAGGTTTCGGCTGGTAGTAGTGTGACATTTGGAGGGGTAGGCGTTGGAGGATGAGGAGATAGAGAAGGTAATCAGGTTGTGGTCAGAGAGAGGGAAGGGGGTGTTAGTGAGGTTGTGGGGAGCGCAGCGGTTGGAGAAGACAAGATCAAGGATATTACCGTTGGAGTGGGTGGTGGATTGTATGCACTGTACAAGTGCAAAGGAGGAGGTTAAGTGGAGGAGACGGGCTGTGTCCGGGTTGTCAGGGATGTTGAAGTCCCCAAGGATGATAGTGGGTAGCTCAGAGGAGAGGAAGAAGGGTAGCCAGGAGGAGAAGTCTTCCAGGAAGCGGGGTATGGATCCAGGAGGCCGGTATATCACAGCAATCTTCAGGGGGGTTGGGGAGAATAGTCGGACGCAGTGGGCCTCGAAGGAGGAGAAGGATAGGGAGGGGGGGTTTGGGAGGACTCGGAAGGTGCTCAGCGGTGACAGGAGCAGGCCAACCCCACCACCTTTACGACCGTTGGGCCTGGGTGAGTGGGTCCAGGTGAGACCGCCGCAGCAGGGGAGGTAGAGTCAGTGGGCTGGATCCAGGTTTCCGTAATCGCCAGGAGGTTGAGGGAGCGGGAAACAAAGAGGTCGTGGATGGCGGTAAGCTTGTTGCACACCGATCGGGCGTTCAGGAGTGCACATGAAAACGGGGGGGAGATTGTAGGGAGCAGGGGGACAGATACTAAGTTGCGGGGGTTGCGGCAGGACGTGGAGGCGGGAGGGTTTTGTGCGGGTGAGGGAGGTGGTGGAGGGCCAGGATTCGGGGAGATGTCCCCCGCGGTTATGAGGAGGAGAAGGGTGAGAAAGGTGGCATGGGAGCGGGATGTGCAGGAGCGTGAGAAACTACTAGTGGAGGTGTTCGGGTCAGTGGGAGAGTGGAGTAATAGGAGGAGGTGGTGGGTGCCGTAGAGGGGTGAGGGAAGCAGTGAGGTCACAATATACAAATGTTTGGGAGGAGCAGAGGGATATAGTGAATGGATTTTGGGAACAGAGGAGAGGAAAATGAGAAGGAGGAGTGGAAGAGGCATTTTGGGGAGGTGATGAAAGCAATAGTAGGGAGATGATAGCAATGAGGGGTAGATGTACAAGTTTTGGGGTGGAGCAGAGGGGTAAAGAAATGAGATTTGGGAACAGAGGATAGTAATATGAAGAGGAGAAGAGGGGTGTATTATATAAAAGGTACACGGAGTGGGACTCAGGTATGTAAGAGATGTTTCCCAGGGTGTTTCCTTGCAGTCTGTCCAGCATGCAGTAGAGTTTCTTGCTGTTGTTGTGTCTTCCTGCTGCTTAAGTTCAACTGCTGTGTTTAACTGCTCTGCACTCATTCAAAGCCGCACTCCATCATAAGCAGCACCCCCATCAGAGACTGTGCCCCCCATCAGAGATCTCCCCCATGAACTAAATTTATAGGGAGATGCTCAAATGAGCATTCAACTCCGCCCCAATTAGAAGCTGATAAGGCTCACATGAATAGGGGGGGATGTTTCTTAGGAACCAGGCCACAGTCATAAACCTGAGTGCGCCTAGAGGTGAGGACAAGTCAACAGATACACAGATATAATTACAACATTTGTTGAGAATTTAACAGGAGTCAATGCGTTTGTCTGGTTAAGAGTGGAGGTAGCAGATAAATGCAGTTACCCAGAGAAGAACAGCAGGAGTCAATGCGTTTGTCTGGTTAAGAGTGGAGGTAGCAGATAAATGCAGTTACCCAGAGAAGAACAGCAGGAGTCAATGCGTTTGTCTGGTTAAGAGTGGAGGTAGCAGATAAATGCAGTTACCCAGAGAAGAACAGCAGGAGTCAATGCGTTTGTCTGGTTAAGAGTGGAGGTAGCAGATAAATGCAGTTACCCAGAGAAGAACAGCAGGAGTCAATGCGTTTGTCTGGTTAAGAGTGGAGGTAGCAGATAAATGTAGTTACCTGTGAAAGTAGAGAAGGCATAATTAAAGTGCTGTGTTTAACTGCTCTGCACTCATTCAAAGCCGCACTCCATCATAAGCAGCACCCCCATCAGAGACTTTCTATTAGTGCATGGCCAGCTTTATACTCAAGGCTTGGGTGGGGGAGCAGATTAATGTGAGTCTGTATGGTTGTGGTCCTAAAAGTGAGTAGAGAAGGGAACTCCCAAGATATCCACTGAAAAAAAGGAAATGAGAGGAGAGGCATGTAGTGCAGTAATGATGATTTGAAAACCGGTTATCAGCTACAAATACACAGTCCAATCAATACGTGTCCAATCCCTGGTCACAAGATGAAGATATGGAAGTGAAGTTGTGTGAATTGCATATCCAAGGAAATTGGAAAAGGAGAGTTCACACAGGGTTGTGGTGATACTTACTGTTTGGACGCTGGGAAGAACTTGTATGTAGTGCAGTAAGTTGACTGCGCTTTTTAATATACATGATATTTTGAAAAAATAGAGCAAATGACCAGCTATATTGGTAAACTCAACCTTCTGAGTACACATGTGGAAAATACCCGTCCTCACGCAGGATGTGGAAGGTCGCTCTTGATGCCTTGGGATCCCAATCCTAGGTCCATATAGGGGACATCAGGATGGTTGGAGAACGTATGAGTAGAAGAGCCAAATCCTGTCCGATGTTTGTGTGACAAAAGTATCCATGCTTTTCATGTATTATCGGGTAGAAAGGACTCTAGGTCATTATAGTTAGGCTAATGATCCTAAATTATGAAATTATTACACTAATAAAGTAATTGTAAAATGATTTACTACACCAAAAAGATGTTTTGTGACTGATATGCCGCTTCATCAGTTTATCAGCATTGCACGGAAGTTCAGTAGTACCTAGTTGCTGGGCGATCGCTGGCATGATTGACCAACAACTAGGAATCACTGACCTTCTGTGTAATACCATAAAGCTGGTAAGGCATATCAAAACCCTAACTACAGTGATTACAACCCCTCTATAACCAACATTACATGAAAACCATGGGTGCCTCTGTCTCACAAGCATTTGGTGGGCTTTTTGCTCTTCTACTAATAAGGGTCAAGGTGAGGATCCATAGGTACTGTGGGGTACCCTAACGAAAAGTAAGGAAGGTGTCTAGCTAGAAGAAATCAGGTCAGTCAAATCCATGGGGAGGTGTTCTTATGGCACCAAGGGAGTTCTGCGCCCGATCAGAATTTGTGGATTTCGGAGGCATATTTAACATTTAATTTGTTGACCCTATGTGAATTCCTTTGTGTCAGTGGGAGTTTATTATACAGCTTAATTATTCTCGTTATGACAGTCAATGGGATTTAAGTGAATCTTTGCAAATTTTGAACCTACATAATATTAGTCTCATATCTGTTGTTGTATCTTGGGTGAATTTATTCTGCTGAGCTACATACCAAGGGTTTCTCTCTTTTTTTTATTTTTTGGCTCCATTATATTTTGCATGTAGAAAATCCAGGCTGCTGCGCTTATTCCTGGTCCCCCCTGATATCCCCGTGCCTGCCCAGGGAGCATCCTGCATGTTTATTGCGCATATTACCACTGCTACTGTGCACTCTAAGGAAGCAGAAATGAGAAACACCTTGATCCATGAGGACTTGTGTCCGCACATTTCATCTAAATAGGGCACTGAGCCATCTATATGAAAATGTTGAAATATTTTATATTGCGGTAAAACAAGTTGCAGTTGGTTCCTAAATTTTGACATTTGACTTTTTGAAATTAATTTAATGAAAAAAAGATGATATATTTTCTTGTTCAAATTTTTTTATTTCGTTCACAGGGGGGGTAACATAGATAGAACAATTAAAGTATACAATATTCATACACTGAATTTTCTTGGGAATACAGTATTATCAGTAAACCTCAGAACGGTAACAGGTAAGAACTGGTGAACAATATTAGGCGGGGAATGTGTGGGGGGGAGAAGACGGGAGAGGCGTGCGACTCTGCAAGTGAAGAGGAAAAGGAAAAAGAGGGGAGCATTAAGGGTAAAAGGGGAGGGTACCAACATAAATGGAAGTGCTGGTTATGGGGTGAGAAGAGATTCATCAAAGTTAGAAGGCAGAAAATGTTCTACCCATGGGTCCCAAATCATCCTAAATTTAGGGATAGTATTCAAGATTGTGGCTTCTACTTTAGCGTGGATCATCGCCTGGGTTACCTTGTTTTGAACCGCGGTAATGTTAAGCGACGTAGAGTTCCATGATTTGGCGATGACCTGTATGGCAGCTGTGGTAACCTGTAATAGAAGCTTAAACTGTAGTTTCGTGACTTCGGGTGGTTGCAGGTTAAGTAACGCTGTTAGCGGGTTAGGATGGAGGTTTTTCGCACTTAATAAGGAAAGTATTTTGAATATTTCCATCCAGAAAATCCTGACGGTTGGGCACTCCCACCATATATGGAAGAAAGTGCCTGGGTCTGCACAACCTCTGAAGCATGCTGAAGGATAGTTAGGGGTATATTTAGCTATTCTCGCTGGTACTAAGTACCAACGGGTTAAGACTTTGTAGTTGGTCTCCAAAGCCACAATATTCTGTGACGACCTCTTGGTGATAGACCAAATGCGGTCCCAATCCGAGGGATCAATCTCGTGGCCTAGGTCCAAATCCCATTTCCGCGTGTAGGAAGGTAGGGAAGCTGCGATCGGGGTTGTGAAGAGAGAGTACAGGTACGATATGAGGCCACGTCTGTGAGGGTCTTTATTACAAGTTCGTTCAAAGGAGGACATGAAAGATGATATATTTTCAATTGTGTACAAGTGTTCCTTTGTATGCCAATAAAGTCTGATGAACAAAAACAGTTTTTCTTCATACGGTTGTGCTCAAACCTTTGCATACCATTTCAGAAATTGAAAAATTTTGGCATTGATTTTGAATATATGACTGATCACAATAAACAAAAGTCTTTTCTTTAAGGATAGTGATCATATGAAGCCATTTATTATCACATAGTTGTTTGGCTTCTTTTTTAATCATAATGATAACAGAAATCACCCAAATGGGCCGGATCAAACGTTTCCATCCCTTGGAATGTTTGCCCTTGACACACACACACACACACACACACACACACACACACTAATTTCCCACATTTGTAGCTTTTCCAATTGCAATTCATGTCTGTGTATAAACTAGGCAATGAGTTTGTTAGTATCTAGCTTGCTCTGTACATCCATGTGAGAACTGAGTCGTGGGGAAAAAAGAACGGTTGAAAGACCTGCATAACAAGATAATTGAACTTTATGAAGATGGAAAAGGATTTAAAAAGATATCCAAAGCCTTGAATATGCCAGTCAGTACTGTTCAATCATTTATTAAGAAGTGGAAAATTTGAGGATCTCTTGATACCAAGCCAAGGTCATGTAGACCAAGAAAGATTGCAGACACAACTGCCAGAAGAATTGTTCGGGATACAAAGAAAAACCCGCAAGCAACCTCAGGAGAAATACAGACTGCTCTGGAAAAAGACAGTGCAGTTGTCATAAGGAGCACAATACTTGAACAAAAATGAGCTGCATGGTCGAGTTCCCAGAGAGAAGTCTGTACTGTGCCAAGTTTATGATGGGGAATGCTTAACAGCTTGTGTAGTATAAACGGAAAAAATGTGGTGCGCTATCTCCTCATTAATAGAACCATAAGCTTTAGAAACAAAGTGACAGTCCAAGAAAATTCAATAATAAACGCCCAATCCAGTATATGTTGTGTTATCATCCAGCAATAATCAACACCGTGCTTGACTTGTGACCCCACTCCCTGCTCACCTTCACCATTGGCCTATAGATTTGGTTTCATCCCTAAGCATGTATGACCTATTTGTTAGGTCAGGGAAGAAGGTGAGTGCATGGTTCACCTACCCGGAGATGGGAAACACCACAATATAGTGGACATGGTGGAGTAATGCATATATGTTCACAAGTTACATTTAATATGTTTAATGTGAGTGGATACTGTAACACATTTAATTTTTAGTTGTATTAAATGTTGCTGTACTATGGTATGTTTTTGTTTTATTTTGCATGGATCTGGAGTTTAAAGAAGCATAATACGTGGAAGGAACACGTCACAGATCAGAAATTTGCCGACACGTTTTCCTTATAAAGCGAGTTTTTGGCCTATTATAATCTATAGGTCAATGGTGACGGTGAGCAGGGAATGGGGTCACAAGTCAAGCACGGTGTTGATTATTGCTGGATGATAACACAACCAGGGGTGGACTGACAACTCATGGGGCCCCCGGGCAATAGGGGATCATGGGGCCCCTGTGTCCTTGCCCAAACTCAAAAAACCTATGAAAAAGGTACCAGGGGCATCTCATGGGGCCCCCTACTGACCCCGGGCCCTCGGGCATTGCCTGAGTTTTCAAATGGTCAGTCTGCCCCTGAACACAACATATACTGAATTGGACATTTTTATTACTGAAATTTTCTTGGACTGTCACTTTGTGTTTCTAAAACTTATGGTTCTATTTATGATGAGACAGCACACCACATTTTTTTCATTAATTTTGAGTGTGAGTACACCAGAGTAGTGACTGCAGCAATCTTCTTCCCTGATATTATTACTATAGTTGAAACATAGCAGCACATAGGTCTTTACCACTAGCATGTGTAGTATGCATCTGTTTCTCACCACACTTACATAGTTAGTCTGGCTGAAAAAAGACAAAAGTCAATCTAGTTCAACTATAGAAAAAAAAAAAAGTTATAATCCTATACCCACAGTTGATCCAGAGGAAGGCAAAAAAAACCCCCCAGCAAAGCACGATCCAATTTGCTCCTGCAGGGAAAACAAAAACCTTCCTGATCCCCCGAGAGGCAATCGGATATTCCCTGGATCAACAACACTTCTAGGAACTGCTACGTGCCCAAACACGAGCCAAGCATTTCTGAACTTAAAAGACCCAGACCTTACCAACTCCCAATTTTAAAAGGATGACATATGTTCTTTTAGCAGCAAAACACACTATTGGAAAATATACAAAAAAATAGAACACTGCGCTAAAATGCATGATAAAATAACTACTAATTCAATATTCTATTGCTGCCACTTCTAATAAATCAGTATAAATAAAAAACATCAAAGTGATTCAGTAGCTCAAAATAGCAGAAACATAAATCTCAGAGTGAAATTCATATAGTGAACAAGTCTTCTTGGAGAATTTGAAGATTTATAGGCTACTGAATCACTTTGATGTTTTTTATTTACACTATTGGAAAAGCCTAAAAAAGTGAAACCCTTCATATGCATGAAACTAGATCCGGTATGACTCACTGAATGTAACATGAAAAACAGATTTTTTTGATAGCATGCAAAATTTTACAAATACATCTGTTGGACTGCAAATTTCCAGTCCCCCTCCGTTTCAATACAGTCCTGCTTTGCCTTTATAACTAGTGTTGATTACAGTCCTACCCCCTTCCCCCATTCTTTATTCTCCCCCCCCCTTCTGCCTTCTCATTCTGCATTCCCCCTTTTTACCCCTCGCCCTGTTGATGACATGTGATCCTCAAACTCCGTACATAAAGTACATAAGTTTTCCCTTGCATATTATCTTTTACTATTGTTTACTACCTTGATATTCAAATATATATATATATATATCAGGGGCGGACTGACAACTCATGGGGCCCCTGGGAAATAGGGGATCATGGGGCCCCTGTGTCCTTGCCCAAACTAAAAAAAAGCCTATGAAAAAGGTACCAGGGGCATCTCATGGGGCCCCCTACTGACCCTGGGCCCTCGGGCAGTGCCCGAGTTTCCAAATGGTCAGTCCGCCCCTGATATACATATATATATATATATATATATATATATATATATATATATATATATATATATATATTCTAGATTGTAACGATGTGTATAGATGTGCCTCATGTATTGCATTGGGCAGCCCATTCTTTTGGCATGTCTTTATTTTGCATTGTAGTTATCTACAACACAAATGTGCTAGCAGGATGCATTGGGATGTCATTAAGAATGAATTGCCCCACAGTGCCCCTACAATGTAAAGATGGGTGTTTATGCACAGTGTGAACACGCACAATTGTGTGTATATTGCTGCGGCACATGGATGGGAACATGGCTTAAAAGTTTACCTGATTGAAAACAATAAACATATTGAACAAGAAAAGAAGAATTAAAGCACATATTACAATTGAAATATTGCCCCAGGATAAAGTCACAGTCATAAATCCCCAACTTCTTTAGCCTAGGTCTTCTAGGAGTCATAAAAGCTGGTAAAGGTTGTATTAATCCCCATATTTAAAAGGTTTATCTAATCTATGGTATTAGTTCTAATCCCTCGTTTTATAGCCTAACCCATCTGATATACATAGTCCCTATTCCCTAATTACATGTCATCCTCAACACTTGCCAAGCATTCCGCAATTTAGAAAGATTTTCTCAATCACATACTATTATTTGTAAGATTATATGACTGAAATATTGCTTCAGTATAAATCTTATGTAAAGCCACAGTCATGCCCATCATTGTAAAGCCCCAGTCTCTTTGGCAGAGGTCTTCTAGGACAGTGGCCCTCCACCATATTAAGACCAAGACCTGGTAAATTCTTCTAAAACTTTCCATGCCCCAACACTACAAAAGTTTATACTCGCACAATAAAAGTATTGGAATGCAAAATATGTTTTGAAATGCTGGAAGTCTCTGGTTGCGGCTGGGGGAAGATGGGCGTTCTGGAGGGGGGGTTAGGGAACTGTAGCAGACTTGGTGGCCCTGTAGGAGATGAGGTTTCTGGAGAATCCAGTCTCTCTAGGTGGCTGTTGATTTTGCAGGGGCTAGGGGGGGAGCAGCTGTGGGAGGTTGGAGGCATTATGGGGGTACTGGAGGCTCTTCAGTAAGCTGACAGGCACTGAAGGGGGCTGCATTGGGAAGTTGGAGAGCACTGTGGGAAGTAGGGGGAATTGTGACCCACTGTGGAAGGGAGGGCAACCTTCCACAGGAGGCACTGATGGAAGTTAAGGGATCTGCAGCTGACTGGATGCTTGGTAGGAGGGAAGCCATGGCCCAGCAGCAGGCCGTGGCCAAGTGGTTGAAACCCATTGGTCTTAGTTCTATTTCCAGGGTTGGAGGGCATTATAGAAGCTGGGAGGCATTGTTGGAAATTAGGGGATCTGCAGCTGACTGGAGGCCCAGTAGGAGGGAAGCTATGGCCCAGCAACATGCTGTGGCTTGGTGGATGACACCCACTGTTCTAGGAGTCCT
The DNA here is from genome assembly GCF_062004578.1 of Staurois parvus. NCBI lineage: Eukaryota > Metazoa > Chordata > Amphibia > Anura > Ranidae > Staurois > Staurois parvus. The sequence goes on along the minus strand of NW_028319740.1, from coordinate 190,995 downwards.
AAAAGCTGGTAAAGCTTTGCATTATTCCCGTTTTATAAGGCTTATCTCTTTCTATGGTCTTCGTTCTATTTCCGGGGTGGGGGGGGGGGGCATTATAGAAACTGGGAGGCATTGTTGGAGTTCGGGGATGTGCAATTGACTGGAGGCCCAGTAGGAGGGAAGCCACAGCCTGGCAGCACACTGTGGCTTGGTGGATGACACCCACTGTTCTCGGAGTTCTAAAAGCTGGTAAAGTTTGTATTTTCCCCCTGATTTATAAGACTTATCTCTTTTTATGATCTTAGTTCTATATCCAGGGTGGGGAGGCATTATAGAAGCCGGTAGGCACTTGTAGAAGTTAGGGGATCTGCAGTTGACTGGAGGCCCAGTAGGAGGGAAACCATGGCCCAGCAGCACGCTGTGGCTTGGTGGATGACACCCACTGTTCTAAGAGTCCTAAAAGCTGGTAAAGTTTGTATTTCCCCCCTGATTTATAAGAATTATCTCTTTCTATGGTCTTAGTTCTATTTCCAGGGTAGGGGTATTATAGAAGCTGGGAGGCACTGTTGGAGTTAGGGGATCTGCAGTTGACTGGAGGCCCAGTAGGAGTGAAGCCATGGCCTGGCAGCAAGCTTTGGCCAAATAGTTGACACCCACTGTTCTAGGGGTCCCAAAAGCTGGTAAAGTTTGTATTTGTCCTGTGATTTATAGGACTTATCTTTGTCTTTGATGGTAGTCTACTTCCATGTCTCAGAGCTCAATGCATCTAAAAAAACAACATAGCCCCTGTTCCCTAATTACATGTCATCCACAACACATGACCATTCTACAACATCAGATTATCTCCATCCCACGCTATTATTCTTGAGATTATATGACTGAGTGATATGTAAATCTCTTGCGCTTCTTAATAAAAGGCTAAGGCCTGAAATTCCTTGTCATAAGCAGACACCGTTACCAGCTAAGTGCAGGTTAAGTGTTTGTAACTTTGTTAGGCAAGCCGCACTAATCTTGAATATGAAGAGACGGTCGCCAAAACAAACAGAGTTATTACAGAGAGAGAAGAACTCTGCACAATTTTACTGCAATGACCCGACCATATTAAAACAATTGCAACACTCCTGCTTCTCTCGTATGTAAATAGTGCGTCTGCCGCCAGCGAGATCCGCATTATGGAGCGTTGTCACAGACGTCACGGTTGTTGCGTGGGATTGCCTGGGCATCTGTGGTAGGATTTTCTGTGACTAGGACAGTTGATGTGAGCTTAGACTAGACAAGGCTGTTGACCCTGAGATCAAGACAGGAAAATCTGTTTACTATTTATTTATTCATTTAAGGGATTTATATACTAATATAGCGCTGAAAATTTGCACAGTGTTTTACATTCACATCAGTCCCTGCCCTCAAAGAGCTTCCAATCTAAGGTCATGCATGCACACACATACTAGGGCCAATTTAGACAGGAGCTAATGAACCTACCAGCATATTTTTTGGGGTGTAGGAGGAAACCGGAGTACCCGGAGAAAACCCACACAGGCACAGGGAGAACATGCAAACTCCAGGCAGGCGGTGTCCTGGTTGAAATTCAAACCAAACACATTATTTATTAGGTGCACACTATTTTTGTAAGTTGGCAGACATGGAAGTATATTGATTATTAACATTTTTTTCGTGAAGATTTACTTTCAAAACATTAGGGTTGTGAGTGCTGGATTTGTGAAATTTTTTTCTATTTACTTATTCTGGTGATAGAGGCGGCAGCTTTAGTTATACGGTCTTTTTTTATTAATTTTTCTTTTTTGGTTATTATTATTATACAGTATTTATAAAGCGCCAATAGTTCGCTCAGCGCTGTACATTACAAAGGGGGACAGAACATGTGACAGAACAATACCAATACAATGCAAAACATGAGGGGATCGAGGGCCCTGCTCTTTCGAGCTTACAATCTAGGAATTGACCATTAAGCACAGATTCTACTAATAATCAACCCCCAAATAGGTTGTAAAAAACATTTTTTACCTTTAACCCTTTGAGGACCGTAAGGTTTTGGAACGCCAAAAAAATCAATTTTTTTGTTTTTAAAGTTCGTACACTTCAGTTGCTGTAACTAAGCCATTTCATGAAATAATTGGCAAAAAGCTCCATCCATTTGTTGTTTGTTGATAAGAACTAATATTTTGACTCAAACCAAAAAAAAAAAAGTTTTAAGTTCTTAATCAGATGATACACGCAATTACAAACATGGGACAAATACGTCCCTTGGTCCTCAAAGGGTTAAAAAAGAACTCCAGGATAGACAAAAGAAATCCCCCATTAGTACACCCCCTACACAAAACCTAAAACAGTTAATACAATTTTGAAAATCCTTACCATTTAGGAGACAGATCTAACTTTTAGGAAGTCATCTCTGTAATTCAACAGCATCTGCTGTGCCAAGCAGGGATTATATCATATCCTCTCTCTAGGCAATGAAAGGAAACTACAGTTCCCAACAACCATAGGGAATTGTAGTGAATGTGGGCAGGTACACTAGGCCTGTACATGCTAAATGTGTCTAAGAGTCTCCGTTCGCCCATCACTGCAAGTAGGGCTGAATTGCATCACTGCTTCCTGGAGAAAGAACTACAGATGGGATGTGCCAAGACCAGTGACTGGGGGAATAGGAGGCATAGCAGCCACCGGTCTTACAAACAATAACAGTTTGATCTGAAAATGAATAGGCTATTTCAGAGCAACTACTGAGTGAACCAGAAGATGGATGACATATTCAATGAAGGCAGGAAATCAGCAACAAGGGCATGTAAGAAGTTTTTTCCCGGAGTTCTGCTTTAAGGCCATGTTCACATTATCACATAGCCGGAACTCCCGCTATGCGATTTTGACATGCGATTTTTAAACGATTCTGTGCATCGCAAAGAGCAGTTTATTCACTTGTATGGGCAGCCCTATTTGTGCTTTTTACCTGAAAAGAAACTCCTACTCCTGTTTGGGCGACAAGCTTCATGCGATTTCTAAAAGCGCTGTTTGTTGTGCAACAGTCATGGCAGAATCACATCATGTTTCGGGGGCCATTGAAGGATAATTGCACCCAAATATATGCAGTGAGCTGTGCTGCAATTCTGCCTGCGATCCCAAATCTTGAGATGTGAACGGGGCCTAATGCATTCTCTCAATTAACCCCTTCCCGCCGGAGCCTCCCGGCCCTTCAAGAGTTTCAGACGCTGGGAGGCGTGGCAGGTGGGGCGTGGTTTAGGGATCATGTGACCGCCGTGACGCGTCGTCACGGCGGTCATATAACCGGGAAAGGTCCCGATCGAAAGAGCAGACCGGGACCTTTCCGTGAGTAGTGGACATGTGTGCTGGGAGCGCGCAGGGTGCGCGGTCTCAGCACATATGTTTTTTCTTAAATGAACGCAAATGTGTGGACGCTCGGCGTCTAGGCCCAGATGCCAGGAGGCCGCACATTTGTGTGCGGCCGGCGTAAAGGGGTTAAGGTAAAGAGCTTGTACTGTCTGTTGCCTCCCCACCCCTCCGTGAAACCCTACGGACTAAGACTGGGGGGCCATTAAAGTTCATGTGCGTGGAAAGGCAGGCCGACCAATAATTTTGGCAATATAGTGCACTTTCGAGGTTATACTGCCTGTTTCCTCCTGCATTAGGTATGGCTTCCATATCTGTCACTAACAAAAGTTGATGATCTGACTGAGTCAACAAAAGTTGACGACTCGACTACTGCAACTCCCTCCTCACTGGCCTGCCTCGCCGCTTGCTATCTCCACTTCAGTTGATCCTGAATACGGCTGCGCGACTCATTCACCTTTCCAACCGCTCCGTTTCCGCCACCCCCCTCTGCCAATCCCCCCACTGGCTTCCGATTGCGCAACGGATCAAATTCCTAACACTGACGTACAAAGCCATCCACCATACTGCCCCGAACTACATCACCGACCTAATATCCAAGTACCGCCCAGCACGCACACTCCGCTCCTCACAAGACCTCCTTCTCTCTAGTTCCCTGGTCTCCTCCTCCCATGCCCGCCTCCAGGACTTCTCCAGGGTGTCACCCATCCTCTGGAACTCCCTGCCCCACCCTGAAAACCCATCTCTTTAGGGAAGCCTACCCCACCCCCTGCTAATTGCCGACCTCCTCCACTCTTCCTACCACTCCATCCCCCACAGCTATCTCCTCCTGTGCCACCATCCCCTCCCTCCTAGATTGTAAGCTGGAAAGAGCAGGGCCCTCGATCACCTCATGTTTTGCATTGTATTGTTATTGTTCTGTCACATGTTCTGTCCCCCTTTGTAATGTACAGCGCTGTGCGAACTATTGGCGCTCTATAAATACTGTATAATAATCTGAGCATTATTTTTAGTTTTGTCTGTAGCCATACTGCCCTACCCAGCTTGTTTCAGTTGTAGGCATCTCTTATATTATGATGTGTTTTGTGCCGGACACTAAAAAAGAGAGGAAAAAAAGTGAATGCCTATTAACCCCCAGCATGGAAGAGGTTAATTTAGAGCAGGGCCTGTGCGGTTTGCTATGGTGATAAGAGCCATAGTGTTGGGTCTTTATGAGGCCTGGCTTGAATTGGCAGCTGCTTTACTGCCCATCCTGTGTGCCTGCGTTTTTTATTGCTCTATATGGGGGGAAGGAATTCATTACCACTTGGCTCTTTGTCTGTCTGTTTCTGTGGCAGCGCAATCCATTAAGTGATGGGAGGTCAGGAAATGGTTAATACTGTAGATCTTTGTAGATTGTTCATCACCTTACTGCCAGTCCTCCATGTAATGGTCAGCGGCTTTCTTATGTGTTTTATACCACAACATTGTATTAGGTTCATTCTATATATTGTAACATTTTAGCTGAGAAAATAAAATATTACACAGAATTCTAGTTTATCTTCATGGAGTACACCTGTTATGGTGAGCAAATGCCTAAACCACCCACGAGGACAGGGGCTATCGCCCTCCATCCACCTCTCTTTTGTGGATGGAAGAATCTATGTTCAGATTCAGGCAGCACAGTGGCTAAATGGTTAGCACTTCCACCTGGCAGTACTAGGATTGTTGGTTTGAATCCAAACCACGGCACCACCTGCCTAGAGTTTGCATGTTCTCCCTGTGCCTGCGTGGGTTTCCTCTGGGTACTCTGGTGTTTTCCAAAACTCCAAAGACATGCTGGTAGGTGAATTGGATCTAGAAAAAAATCCAGGTCTTTTTTAAAGCAATCCACTGAGCTGGCCAGAACCAACTCTTCAGGGAGTCTATTCCATATATTCACTGTGAAGAAACCTTTCCGTGTTTGGAGATTCTTTTCCTCCAGACGTAAAGAGCCCCCCCCCTTGTCCTCTGTGATGACCTCAGGGTGAATAACTCCACACCGAGTTCACTATATGAACCACTGATGTATTTATACATGGAGATCATATCCCCCCTTATGTATTATACATGGTGATCATATCCCCCTTATGTATTATACATGGTGATCATATCCCCCTTATGTATTATACATGGTGATCATATCCCCCCTTATGTATTATACATGGAGATCATATACCCCTTATGTATTATACATGGTGATCATATCCCCCCTTATGTATTATACATGGAGATCATATCCCCCCCTTATGTATTATACATGGAGATCATATCCCCCCTTATGTATTATACATGGAGATTATATCCCCCCCCTATGTATTATACATGGAGATCATATCCCCCTTATGTATTATACATGGAGATCATATCCCCCTTATGTAATATACATGGTGATCATATCCCCCTTATGTATTATACATGGTGATCATATCCCCCTTATGTATTATACATGGAGATCATATCCCCCCTTATGTATTATACATGGAGATCATATCCCCCCTTATGTATTATACATGGAGATCATATCCCCCCTTATGTATTATACATGGTGATCATATCCCCCCTTATGTATTATACATGGATATCATATCCCCCTTATGTATTATACATGGAGATCATATCCCCCCTTATGTATTATACATGGAGATCATATCCCCCTTATGTATTATACATGGTGATCATATCCCCCCTTATGTATTATACATGGAGATCATATCCCCCTTATGTATTATACATGGTGATCATATCCCCCTTATGTATTATACATGGAGATTATATCCCCCCCTATGTATTATACATGGAGGTCATATCCCCCTTATGTATTATACATGGAGATCATATCCCCCTTATGTATTATACATGGTGATCATATCCCCCCTTATGTATTATACATGGAGATCATATCCCCCTTATGTATTATACATGGTGATCATATCCCCCCTTATGTATTATACATGGTGATCATATCCCCCCTTATGCATTATACATGGAGATCATATCCCCCCCTTATGTATTATACATGGAGGTCATATCCCCCTTATGTATTATACATGGAGATCATATCCCCCCTTATGTATTATACATGGAGATCATATCCCCCCTTATGTATTATACATGGAGGTCATATCCCCCCTTATGTATTATACATGGAGGTCATATCCCCCCTTATGTATTATACATGGAGGTCATATCCCCCCTTATGTATTATACATGGAGATCATATCCCCCTTATGTATTACACATGGTGAACATATCCCCCCTTATGTATTATACATGGAGATCATATCCCCTCTTATGTATTACACATGGAGATCACATCCCCCCTTATGTATTATACATGGAGATCACATCCCCCCTTATGTATTATACATGGAGATCATATCCCTCTTATGTATTATACATGGAGATCATATCCCCCCTTATGTATTATACATGGAGATCATATCCCCCCTTATGTATTATACATGGAGATCATATCCCCCCTTATGTATTATACATGGAGATCATATCCCCCCTTATGTATTATACATGGAGATCATATCCCCCCTTATGTATTATACATGGAGATCATATCCCCCCTTATGTATTATACATGGAGATCATATCCCCCCTTATGTATTATACATGGAGATCATATCCCCCCTTATGTATTATACATGGAGATCATATCCCCCCTTATGTATTATAAATGGAGATCATATCCCCCCTTATGTATTTATACATGGAGATCATATCCGCCTGGCAGCACTAGGGTCATTGGCTTGAATGCCAACCACGGAACCACCTGCCTGGAGTTTGCATGTTCTCCCTGTGCCGTGCGTTGGTCTCCTCTGGGTACTCTGGTTTCCTCCCACACTCCAAAGATATGCTGGTAGGTGAATTAGCTCCTGTCTACATTGTCCCTAGTATGTGTATGTATGAATGTGAGTTAGGGACCTTAGATTGTACGCCCCTTGAGGGTTAGGGACTGATGAGAATGTACAATATATATGTAAAGTGCTGTGTAAATTGATGGCGCTATATAAGTACCTGAAATAAATAAAAATAAATACATTTCTATCTATCTAATCACTTATGGTCAGCTTTAGATATGTAAAGGTCTACATTAAAGTGATATTAAATGCAATTAAGAAAAAAAAATCAAACATGTTATACTTACCTGCGCTGTGTAATGGTTTTGCACAGAACAGCCTCTCATCCTCCTCTTCTCGGGTCCCCCGCCACCTCTCCTGGTCCCTCCCTCCTCTTGAGCTCCCCTGGAGCTAGCCACTTCCTATGGAGACACCCAAGCTGGCCCACTCTCGAGCTGCTGCTCTGTGTGTCCATTCACACACACAGCTCTGGCTTGGCCCTTTCCTCTCTATCCTTATTGACTCACTGCCTGTGATTGACAGGAGCCATTGGCTCAGCCAATGAGGAAGGTGGGTCCTCAGAGAACTGAGGCTCTAGTACACATTGCTGGATCGCTATGGGACTCAAGTGAGTATTTAGGGGAGTCACACACAAAAGGTTTTTCACCTTTATGCACAAAATGCATGCAAGTAAAAAACCTTGAGCCTTTACAACCAGTCTATTATCTATACTACAGTCCTCCATATAAATTCCCAGTGCCATTTTCACTATGCTGTATCCCATGATCCAATGTTACTCTGGGTTAGACATTCATTTAGTTACAAATTGAAATTTGGATGAAAGTTTTATTATTCGGAGATTAATATGTGTGAGAGGAGTCACTTTGGGTGGGGGGCCCATGGAACCCAGCTCACTTTGGAGAGGTGGGGAGACTCCTGTCTCAGCTCCCCATAGCCCTCTTATGTGCAAGTCACCCTGTGCCTGCAGGGATACAGGGTGATCTGTCCTAATATTGTGTAGAAATGTCTAGGAGATAGGTGGGGTGGGGGGTTGTTGTTTATTTAATGTTATGTGGCTGCATCCCATTGTTCTATTGTTTGTCTGGCTTGAGAGCAAACTATTATGGGATGTATGTGTTTGTGTATTAGCTTAGTGGGGGGTGTCTCCAGCAGCCTTCCCTCCTGATGGGACTGTCTGCTGGTGTGAAGTTTGAATACCTGTGTGTCTCTTGTTAATAAATGTTCTGTGTTCAAATAAACTAGTCTACCTCCTGGTTTACTTCAATACTGGTGTTGTCTAGTCTTGTATGGTCGGCTGTGGTGTCTGTTGTCAGTGTTCGGACGCGGTATTCTAATGGAAGTACTCAAGCGAGGTCTGAGTCGGTTCCGTTACAATATGTATCCGAATCTCCGAATCACAATATTAACGAAATTGAACTAATCCAAAATACATTCTAACAAAAACAACAAATTAATTCACTTCATTGGGATGACAGGATGCAATAGTTTGGACCTTTTGTAATGTTAAAATCACAAAAGTCACAAGGAAGTTGTCTCTTTGTCTTATCTTTGCGACTTTGGCTGCGACTTCAGAGGGTTTTGTACGTTCAATAACATGTCACACTTTGTATTTTTGTGATTGGCCAAAGTCGCAGCAAGTGGCATGCAAGTAACAATGCAAAGTCGCACTGGAAGTTGCACAACTGTTGGGGTCACAGCAGTGTGAACTAAACCTTAACATTTGAAGCATCTGTAATAAAATAACAAATGAATCTGAATTTTTCCAAAATAATTAACTTCCAAAAATACTAATTGATTTGGAACAACGAATGTACAAAACAAACCTAAATAAACAAAACGAATTCCGAAAACAAATCGTTCTTACATAATGAATGTGATAAAGTGAAATGATTGACTTAAGTGTTACTAAACCCACAACAGTGAAATCAGTCTGTAGATGCAGTAAAGCATGCTTGTTATACTCACTGTGGAACCTAATGGGTTAATCCTCTGCATTGTGTAAAAGGCTGTTTGATCCTGTCTTCTCTGATCCTCCCCTTCTTCCAGTGTCTCGTAAATATCTCCTGATAGAACAGAGCCTTGGGGGCAAGCTGCACATGCTTAGTTTGGTGTGTATTGCTAGAGAGGGGTTTTTTTTTTTCTTTGGAGCATGCATGTGATCAGCACAGGGCCAATCAGCACTGTCCTGACAGAGGGTCAGGGGTTATGCAGCCCTATAGGACAGTCCGAGCAGAATGAAAACTCCTCAAGCTTTAACCAGTGCTCAGCCAGACACAGATAGAAGTCACAAGATTACTATATATTGCAGATGAGAAAAGGTATTTAGCAGTTTATATTTACTAAAACAATTGCATTTGCATGTTCTGTGTTATGTGGGAGACCAGATATAGTGAATGCAGGGTCTGGGGAGACCAGATATAGTGAATGCAGGGTCCGGGGAGACCGGATATAGTGAATGCAGGGTCCGGGGAGACCAGATATAGTGAATGCAGAGTCTAGGGATACCAGATATAGTGAATGCAGGGTCCAGGGAGACCGGATATAGTGAATGCAGGGTCCGGGGAGACCAGATATAGTGAATGCAGAGTCTAGGGATACCAGATATAGTGAATGCAGGGTCCAGGGAGACCGGATATAGTGAATGCAGGGTCCGGGAGACCAGATATAGTCAATGCAGGGTCCTGGGAGACCAGATATAGTCAATGCAGGGTCCTGGGAGACCAGATATAGTGAATGCAGAGTCCGGGGAGCCCTGATATAGTGAATGCAGAGTCCGGGGAGCCCTGATATAGTGAATGCAGAGTCCGGGGAGCCCTGATATAGTGAATGCAGAGTCCGGAGAGCCCTGATATAGTGAATGCAGGGTCCGGGGAGACCGGATATAGAGAATGCGGGGTCCGGGGAGACCAGATATAGAGAATGCAGGGTCCGGGGAGACCGGATATAGTGAATGCGGGGTCCGGGGAGACCAGATATAGTGAATGCGGGGTCCGGGGAGACCAGATATAGTGAATGCGGGGTCCAGGGAGACCAGATATAGTGAATGCAGGGTCCGGGGAGACCGGATATAGTGAATGCAGGGTACGGGGTTTAGTAACACTTTGAGGGAAGAATATGAAACAAAATGAATTTTATTGTCATGCACATCTCTACTGAGGGCTGGAAGCTGGTGTAGTTGTATTACTGGAACATAACAATGACTTGCTGGCTGTGCACATTCTGGTACATTTGGCTGAACTAATTTGTTTTACTTTTTCTGTTTTTCTTTAGTGTACCGGAACATCTTGTAAAAAGCATAATCTGGCAAACGCTACAAGCCGTCAACTTCTGCCACAAACACAATGTAAGTACATAGATTTTTGGAAGTGTGGTTAATCTGATTCGTGTATTAGACCCCTAAGGCATTGACATATGAACTATATGTGACTTATGGTTCTCTTTTTAAACTGATCGCTAAAGGAGAATGTTTGGGGGGGATTAAAATGAAATAAAAACAGACGTTATACTTATCTGCTCTGTGCAATGATATTACACAGGTCTAATTCCACCTTTTTCTAGCAGTCTACCGATGGTGATGTCCGCTCCTTCCTCCTCTGGGTGCCTCCTTAGCAAGCTGGGTGCTATGGAGTCACCTGTACATGTACACTCCCAAGCTGGGCTGGGTGCAGGGGCAGACTGACCATTTTGAAACTCCGGCACTGTTTGAGGGCCCGGGGTCAGTAGGGGGCCCCATGAGATACCCCTGATACCTTTTTCCTAGACTTTTTTGAGTTTTGGCAAGGACACAGGGGCCCCATGATCCCCTATTGCCCAGGGGCCCCGTGAGTTGTCAGTCCGCTCGTGGCTGTGTGTGTCTATAGATATACAGTTAGTAAGCCACGCCCCTGCTTCCTTTTCAGGGGAGTGTGACTGACAGCTGCGGGGACCAATGGCTCCTGCTGCCTGCAGTGTCTCCTGTGAGACTAGGAGGTGAGGGGAGTGGTGCTGCAGCTGCAACGGTGCTGGAGCGGTGACAGAAGCCAGGTAAGTCTTTAGGAAGGGAGGAGAGTAGAACATTGGGACATATTTTCTACCCCCCCCCCCCCCTTCCTGACCAGGCCATTTTTTGCGTTACTTTAATTGACAATTGCACGGTCATTCAACGCTGCACCCAAATAAAATGTATGGCCTTTTTCCCCCACAAATAGAGCTTTCTTTTGGTGGTATTTGATCGCCTTTGTGTTTTTTAATTTTTTGTGCTATGAACAAAAAAAGACCAACAATTTTGAAAAAAAAACAATATTTTTGGCTTTTTGCTATTAAACATGTCCATTCAAAAAAAATAAAAAAAATCAAATTTCGTCCTAAATTTAGGCCAAAATGTATTCTGCTACGTCTTTGCTGAAAAAAAAACCCCCAATATGTGTGAATTAATTGGTTTACATGAAAGTTATAGTGTTTACAAATGGTGGTACATATCCTGGAATTTTTTTTTTTTGTACTAGTAATGGCAGCGATCAGTGACCTATAGCGGGACTGCTTCATTCTGAAACTGGGGGGAACTGACTTGGTGTCACTGACATCCCCATTGACACCAATACAGTGATCAGTGCTAATAAAAATCACTGACACTGTACTAATGACACTACCAGGAAGGGGTTAACATCTGGGGTGATCAAAGGGTTAACTGTGTGCTGTGTGTGTTTTTACTCTGTGAGCACACTGCTTTATATGGCTCTGCTATGCAGAGCCATAAAAAGCAGTGTACAGGAGCTGACAGGGGAGAGATCTGTGTTTGTTTGTACACAGGTCTCTCCCCCATTGGTAATACTCGGTGATCACCAGGTGCCAATGAGGGATCACCGGCCGGAACCCAGTGATTGAAAGCCAAGGCCGTGAATGGCGGCACAGGTAGGGGGTGCAAGCGCCCCCTACCCAGGTCTGCACAATCACATATATACGTGATTTTGCACACCCATGCCACCCTGTAGCAGTATTTCTTCTATAGGGCAGCACGGAAGCAGTGAATGCATTAAAGTGGTTTTAAAGGCAGAAGGTTTTTTTTAGCTTCATGCATAAAATGCATGAAGGTAAAAAATCTTCAGTGTTCAGCTCTCCCCGAGCCATCCTGAGCCTTGGCTGTCACGGGTCTCTCTCCTCATTGGCTGAGAAACAGTAGCGGGAGCCATTGGCTCCTACTGCTGTCAATCACAGCCAGTGAGCCAATGAGGAGAGAGCGGGGGACAGGGCCAAACCACAGCTCTGTGTGTTCTATGGGCACATAGAGTGGGGCTCGGGATTGAACACGCACCAGTGCCCCCCATAGCAATCGGCTTGCTATTGGGGGCACTGGTCAAGGAGGAGGAGCCAGGATCACCAGTGGGGGACTAGATAAGAGGAGGATCAGGTAAGTATAACGTGTTTTGTTATTTAAAAAAAAAAAAGTTTAGAATCACTTTAAGGTAAAAAATATTTTGACTTTGGAACCACTTTAACATTGCTCATAGGAGCCTTGCAGCAAGCACTCTGCACAGGGGCAGGGGATTCCCAGAGCAAAGAAGGCTAACTAAAGAGACCGGACAATAGTAACATCCCGCCTCAAAGTTGACTTTGTCTGATTTGAAGACTCAGACAGGACAGTTTGATGAGGGACAAGTCACTGTGATGTTGCATGTGTAGGAATGATTAAAATTGAATTTTAATTTTCCTGAAATCTCTGCAAAATCAATTTTTATGCCATTTTAATGAAATGCATTGAAGTCAATAACTAAGGTAAAATTAAGGTACGGTAGTTCGTAAAGGTGCCTCTGGCTTTTAAAGGCTAAGTTCACCTGCTGTAGCATATTACACTTTACACCCATATTTAGCAGTACCCCCCCTCCCCATCCTCAACCCATCCCCTTCCCTTTCTTCTCCCTGTACTCGCTGTCACTTTTTGAGGGGCTCCACCCACACAGCCACATCATTTATTCAAAGCGATCTGTGAATGAAATAACTACAAGTCCTGTCTGCCACCATAGCAGGCAGATTGTAGTTCTCAATGACCTGCGAGGGCGCTGATCAGCTCGCCCTTAGTTTCAAACTGACAGCCCTTACCGAGATCCACTAATCGCAGGTGCAATGCTTTTTAAGCTCCTGGGGGAAAAAAAATTATACACCTATTTTTATCTGCAAAACAATGTGCTTTTAATATTTTTTTTCTCAAAAGGTGAACCTAACCTTTGAAATGGTTTCTAGAGGTTATGGAAGCTCATTTTAGCTATCACCTATCCAGAACTTGTTCC
>NW_028319739.1:0-141661 GCF_062004578.1 Staurois parvus | reverse complement strand
AATGCCCCCCGCCCATATAATGCCCCCCTGCCCATATAATGCCCCCGCACCCAGATAATGCCGCCCTGCCCATATAATGCCCCCACCCAGATAATGCCCCCCTGCCCATATAATGCCCCCGCACCCAGATAATACCCCCCTGCCCAGATAATGCCCCCCTGCCCAGATAATACCCCCGCACCCAGATAATACCCCCCTGCCCAGATAATACCCCCCTGCCCATATAATGCCCCCCACCCAGATAATGCCGCCCTGCCCAGATAATGCCCCCACCCAGATAATGCCGCCCTGCCCAGATAATGCCCCCACCCAGATAATGCCCCCGCGCCCAGATAATGTCTCCGCCCCCGGATCAGAAGTCTCCGCCCCCTGGAATGTTGGGCCTTGGTACAGACACACAAGGTGACACACACGGGTACAATGCCAATTAGGGGTTCATGTCCCACATCTGTGGCTTCTTACATCACAATCAGTGTCAGTGTATAAATAGTCGGTGAGTTTGTTGGCTCTCACATGGAAGCACTGACTAGTCTAGATACAGAGCCATGGGGAGCAGAAAAGAACTGTCAAAAGTCCTGCGTAACAAGGTAATGGAACTTTATAAAGATGGAAAAGGACATAAAAAGATGTCCAAAGCCTTGAATCTGCCAATCAGTTCTGTTACATCTCCTATTAAGAAGTGGAAAGTTCGGGGATCTCCGGATACCAAGCCGAGGTCAGGGAGACCAAAAAAGATGGCAGCCACAACTGACAGAGGAATTGTCCGGGATACAAAGGGAAACCCCCCACAGGTGACCGCAGGAGGAATCCCGGCTGCTCTGGAAAAAGATGGTGCGGTTGTTTAAGAAGCACAATATGATAACACTTGAACAAAAAAGAGGCTGCATGGTGGAGGTGCCGGAAAGAAGCCTTTACTGCATCAATGCCACAAGAAGGCCCGGCTACAATATGTCTGACATGCCTAACCGGGCTTTCTGAGAGACAGAATACAACAACAAATTCAGCAGAAATGCATCTAACAAATGATGACGGATCTGCATGTTCATGAGGGAAAGAAGGATTTGATCCCTTCACAAAACATGACTTAGTACTTGGTGGCCAATCCCTTGTTGGCCATCACAGAGGTCAGACGTTTCCTGGAGTTGGCCCCCAGGTTCGCACACATCTCAGGAGGGATTTTGGCCCACTCCTCTTGGCAGATCCTCTCCAAGTCATTAAGGTTTGGTGGCTGACGTTTGGCAACTCGAACTTTCAGCTCCTCCACAGATTTTCAATCGGATGAAGGTGTGGAGACTGGCTAGGCCACTCCAGGACCTCAATGTGCTTCTTCTTGAGCCGCTCCTTTGTTGCCTTGGCGTGTGTTTTGGGTCATTGTCATGCTGGAACACCCATCCACCACCCATTTTCAATGCCCTGGCTGAGGGAAGAAGGTTCTCACCCAAGATTTGAGGGTACATTGCCCCATCGTCCTTTGATGCGGTGCAGTTGTCCTGTCCCCTTAGCAGAAAAACACCCCCAAAGCAGAATGTTTCCACCACCATGTTTCACAGTTGGGATGGTGTTCTTGGGGTCATAGGCAGCATTCCTCCTCCTCCAAACACGGCGAGTTGAGTTGATGCCAAAGAGCTGGATTTTGGTCTCCTCTGACCACAACACTTCCACCAGTCCTCCTCTGCATCATTCAGATGTTCAGTGGCAGACTTCAGACGGCTGGACATGGGCTTTCTTGAGCAGAGGGACCGTGCGGGGGCACTGCAGGATTTCAGTCCTTGTCGGCGTAGTGTGTTACCAATTGTTTTCTTGGTGACTGTGGTCCCAGCTGCCTGGAGATCATTGACAAGATCCTCACGTGTAGTTCTGGGATGATTCCTCACTGTTCTCATGATCATTGACACCCCACGAGGTGAGATCTTGCATGGTGCACCAGACTAGGGAGACTGACACTTGTTTTGTGTTTCTTTCCATTTGTGAATGATTGCACCAACTGTTGTCACCTTCTCACCAAGCTGCTTGGCCATAGTTTGGTAGCCCAGTCCAGCCTTGTGTAGGTCTACCATCTTGTCCCTGACATCCTTGGACAGCTCTTTGGTCTTTGCCATGGTGGAGAGTTTGGAATCTGATGGTTTGATGGCTCCTGTGGACAGGTGTCTTTTATACAGGTAACACAATGAGATTAGCAGCACTCCCTTTAAGAGACTGCTTCTAATCTCAGCTTGTTACCTGTATGAGAGACACCTGGGAGCCAGAAATCCTGCTGAATGATAGGGGATCAAATCCTTCTTTCCCTCATGAACATGCAGATCCGTCATCATTTGTTAGACGCATTTCTGCTGAATTTGTTGTTGTATTCTGTCTCTCAGTGTTACACCGAACATTCCATTGTTAGACCGATCATTTCTGTGTGAGGGCGAACATTCCATTGTTAGACCGATCGTTTCTGTGTGAGGGGCGAACATTCCATTGTTAGACCGATCATTTCTGTGTGAGGGGCCAACATTCCATTGTTAGACCGATCATTTCTGTGTGAGGGGTGAACATTCCATTGTTAGACCAATCATTTCTGTGTGAGGGGCGAACATTCCATTGTTAGACCGATTGTTTCTGTGCGAGGGGCGAACATTCCATTGTTAGACCGATCATTTCTGTGTGAGGGGCCAACATTCCATTGTTAGACCGATCATTTCTGTGTGAGGGGCCAACATTCCATTGTTAGACCGATCATTTCTGTGTGAGGGGCCAACATTCCATTGTTAGACCGATCGTTTCTGTGCGAGGGGCGAACATTCCATTGTTAGACCGATCATTTCTGTGTGAGGGGCGAACATTCCATTGTTAGACCGATCATTTCTGTGTGAGGGGCAAACATTCAGCATCAGCCGGGGAGCAAATACACATTTCCTGCACTGTATCCGTAGGACTGGGATTGACACATACAATGCGGTCTGGAACCCAATGCCATCGCAGAAGGACTCTGTTGGCTGCCTCCATGGTGGGCCATGCTATACTGCAGGGTGTTGGAGTACAGAAGCTCCCCCCCTCACGCCCCCCCCCCTCCCAACAAGAGACAGGAGACAGGAGAGAGATAGTGCCCGGGGCACCCGGAGAAGTCCCACAAAGCTGCTCCAACGCCGTGGCCCTATAGGGGGCGAGGGAAGTGCGTCTAAGAGAGGATATCACGTGGCTTTTTTATTTATTTTTTAACTGCAACGCTGTACCTTGGGAGACTTTTCTTCACTTCCTGTCGATGATCTGGAGTCACACACACAGGAAGTGATGTACAATCTCTCCAACAGAGACAGAAAACACATTAATACTACAGTATGGAGAGGATGGAGCCTCTGCCAGGTTTTTGATCCTTCCTGTACCAGAGACCCCCCCCCTCCCCCTATTCCTCTGATTTCTTGGGGGCTCCCTTGGGAAATCTCCCAAATGGAGTCCCGGCCAGAATGGACCTGCGGATGTTCCAACTCTCCCGGGTTTCCCTTCATGAAGATCTGATCTGGTTCTGAATCTTAAAACGCTGATTCCCTCCAGAACCGCATTCTCCGTCTTCTCCCGGCTGTCATGTGGGAATGGATTCCAGACGAGTAATCCCCTCCAATCCTCCCCCCCTCCGAGTTCCTCCCCCCCCCCCTCCGAGTTCCTCCTCCACCCCCCCCCCTCCGAGTTCCTCCTCACCCCCCCTCCCAGTTCCTCCCCATCCCCACCTCCGAGTTCCTCCTCATCCCCCCTCCGAGTTCCTCCTCACCCCTAACCCCCCCCCCCCCAAATTCCTCCTCACCCCCCTCCGAGTTCCTCCTCACCCTCCCTCCGAGTTCCTCCTCACCCCCCCCCTCCGAGTTCCTCCTCACCCCCCCCCCCCCTCCGAGTTCCTCCTCACCCCCCCTCAGAGTTCCTCCTCACCCCCCCCCTCCGAGTTCCTCCTCATCCTCCCCCTCCGAGTTCCTCCTCACTCCCCCCCATCCCCCCTCCGAGTTCCTCCTCACCCCCCCCCCTCCGAGTTCCTCCTCACCCCCCCTCAGAGTTCCTCCTCACCCCCCCCCCTCCGAGTTCCTCCTCATCCTCCCCCTCCGAGTCCTCCTCACCCCCCCTCAGAGTTCCTCCTCACCCCCCCCCCTCCGAGTTCCTCCTCATCCTCCCCCTCAGAGTTCCTCCTCACTCCCCCCATCCCCCCCCCCTCCGAGTTCCTCCTCACCCCCCCCCCCTCCGAGTTCCTTCTCACCCCCCCCTCCGAGTTCCTCCTCATCCTCCCCCTCCGAGTTCCTCCTCACCCCCCCTCCGAGTTCCTCCCCATATCCCCCCTCATCTTGAAGGGATTAGTGATGATGGATTTACGGCGCAGGACTTTCAGGAGCGGTTCTGCGATCTGAGAATAAACACCTTCCTGAGCGCCAAACCTGTCAGTTCCCATTAGTGCCGCCATATGTCCTATCTGCTGGTTGGGGGGTGTGGGGCCCTCTGAGATGTGGGGCCCTCCGAGATGTGGGGCCCTCCGAGATCCAGCAGGTTATCGCTGCGGCGATATCGTAATTAGAGTGAACGTCTGACCAGGGGCGTTCTGACAACTCATAGGGCCCGAGCAATAGGGGATCATGGGGCCCCTGTGTCCTTGCCCAAACTCAAAAAAGCCTATGAAAAGGTACCAGGGGCATCTCATGGGGCGCCCTACTGACCCCGGGCCCTCAGGCATTGCCCGAGTTTTCCAAATGGTCAGTCCGCCCCTGTGTCTGACACGACACGGTAATGCCGGGATCCCAGCTCCAGTCCCGGGAGGCGATATATTAAGGCTGAAGTTTAATCTGCGTATTTTGTGTCCTTCCTGGTTCCCCCCTATTAATAGACGTCTCATTTTAGACTTTGTGATGTCATTACTGGGTCTCTGTGCTTTTCTATGCAATGCGGGCAGATGATGGCTGGTAGGAGGGGCCGGTAGGTGCTGTACATATCTTCCTGATAGTATCATGACCCTGTGAGTACACGGCCCCGGGGTTCTGCCCCTTTGGGCAGTAATAGGATTCCCCGTACTCACTGTACATCCTCAGTCTTCCAGCATGAAGTATGCTGGGTGTCATACAATCTGGAAGACTGAGGACATCTTGTGGCAGTGAAGTGGTCCTGCTGAGGGCGGAGCTGTACAGGAGGCGTGGAGGGCTTTTTTTTTTATTTATTGTGAACATTGGCGGGGGCTGCTTTTTCATTTGCCTAGAATTGCTCTTTAATTTGTCTTTTTCAATAAAAAAAATGATTCTTCTCACTTTTTTCATCCATTTCTTACATTGAAATGCTGCTGATCTCCTGCAGCCACTTTGCAGCCGCTTCCCGTCTTCATGCACTCCAACATTGGCTCCATGGCACTTCTCAGAGCAGATTTCCTGAAGGTGACAACAGCGTGTCTGTGTAATCCCCACAGGAAGAGCATATGTCATGGTGACAACACAGGAGCCCAATTGGGAGACAGGACAGAGGGTTGTCACCCTGTAATAGAAAGTGCCTGAACAAAGACCTCCACGGCGGGATCACCGGGGATTATGTTAATGAATGCTGCAGATTTGCAAAGATTAAAGTGTACATATCAAATGAATGAATATAATATAATAACAATAATAATAAATATAATAATAATATTATTACTATTAATAAAATATAATTTTATATATATATATTTCAGGTACTTATATAGCACCATCAATGTACTCCGCGCTTTACATATATATTACATTCACATCAGTCCCCGCCCCCGAGGAGCGTACAATCTAAGGTCCCTAACTCTCATCATACATACACATACTAGGGACAATATAGACAGGAGCCAATTCACCTCCCAGCATGTCTTTGGTGTGTAGGAGGAAACCGGAGTACCTGGAGGAAACCCACACAGGCACAGGGAGAACATGCAAACTCCAGGGAGGTGGTGCCGTGGCTGGGATTCGAACCAACGACCCGAGTAGGAGAGAGAGAGAGAGGGGGGGGAGATAGAGAGAGGGAGGGAGAGAGATAGAGGAGAGGGAGGGAGAGAGATAGAGGAGAGAGAGGGGGGTGGGAGAGAGAGAGGGAGAGAGAGAGGGGGGGAGAGAGGGAGAGAGAGAGAGGGAGGGAGAGAGATAGAGGAGAGAGAGGGGGGTGGGAGAGAGAGAGAGAGGGAGAGAGAGAGGGGGGGGAGAGGACAGAGAGGAGGAGGGGGGACAGAGAGGGGGAGAGAGAGGGGGAGAGGGAGAGAGAGGAGAGGGGGAGAGGGGAGAGAGAAAGAGAGGAGGAGGGGGGGAGAGAGAGGGGAGAGAGAAAGAGAGGAGGAGGGGGGAGAGATCTCATAAAAAATAGTAATATATAATAAAAAATTATAATGTTTAATAATAAATCTATATCTTTAATAATGTCATTAATATTATATATTATTATTATTATTATTATTATTGTGTTACTTTGTTCTCAGCCGGTGATCATCGGGTTACTTTGTAACAACTGAAACGTTGAGATTTGATGTGGTTCTGATTTTCTCCTCTTGCTATTTGTGTCATAAAACACGTTTTCGGTGGTCGGGGTCACATCTGCTTTACCCTCCCGGCCTCCTGGACAGCAGAGCTCTCAGCTGCCACCACCTGTCAGGCTGTGCAGCTGCACAGGGGCCCCTTGGGACTTAGGGGCCAGTTCATAGCAGATGTGGGTCAGATGGGTGCTGGTGGCCCTCCTGCTGTCACACAGACTTCTATGGAGCTGTCAGTGAATACACGAGGAAGAAATGCCAGTATCTGGATGGGGGGCCCTAAACTACTCGCACACAGGGGCCCTTAGGTGACTCTCTCCTCTGCAGCCTGCGTGGGTCTGATCTGAGCCTCCAGGAGGCTGAACGGCCCTCAAAGGGTGGAGAAGGAGGACAGAGGAAAAAAAAAACTGGTGGGCGAGGATTTGGGACGTTTTAACTGGAGAGAGAAGAGCGAGCGACCAGAGAAGATCAGGAGGAGAGGAGCTGGTGTCAGGTAAGACCCCGAACATAGGGGCCCGTACCCTATTAGATTTTATTAGCGGGCCCCATGGAGCGCTGTAGGCTTCAACACCCCCACCTGCACCCCCACCTGCACCCAAGACTGCTCACCGTTATTAAATCCAAAAGAAAGCATCGATTATATCGCAGCTTACCGATTCTTAGATGTGGCGGCTGCATTCGTTTTCTTTTTTAGACTTTCTTTCTTCTATTTTCATCTGGTGATCTGGCCAGCAAGTCTGTTGTTTTTCAACAGAACAAGCTATCCTGTAGATGTAGCAGTTAGAGGGATGAGACAAACCATTCACCACTGACAGGGGGGCTGACCATGATCCACTTTTATTTATTGATGGAAAACCTTCATCCCAGAAGCAGCAAAACGATTACTGATTATAGTGTGTGAGCCGGAGTTCAGCTTCAGTGTGTTGAATTCTGAATGAATTGGTGTCATTGAGAGGAATTGTGCCCCATCATTGGTGTCAGTGGGAGGAATTGTGTCCCATCATTGGTGTCATTGAGAGGAATAGTGCCCCATCATTGGTGTCGGTGGGAGGAATAGTGTCCCATCATTGGTGTCGGTGGGAGGAATAGTGCCCATCACTGGTGTCAGTGGGAGGAATAGTGCCCCATCATTGGTGTCGGTGGGAGGAATAGTGTCCCATCATTGGTGTCGGTGGGAGGAATAGTGCCCCATCACTGGTGTCAGTGGGAGGAATAGTGCCCCATCATTGGTGTCGGTGGGAGGAATAGTGCCCCATCATTGGTGTCAGTGGGAGGAATAGTGCCCCATCACTGGTGTCAGTGGGAGGAATAGTGCCCCATCATTGGTGTCGGTGGGAGGAATAGTGCCCCATCACTGGTGTCAGTGGGAGGAATAGTGCCCCATCATTGGCGTCGGTGGGAGGAATAGTGTCCCATCATTGGTGTCAGTGGGAGGAATAGTGCCCCATCATTGGTGTCAGTGGGAGGAATAGTGCCCCATCATTGGTGTCAGTGGGAGGAATAGTGCCCCATCATTGGTGTCAGTGGGAGGAATAGTGCCCCATCATTGGTGTCAGTGGGAGGAATAGTGCCCCATCATTGGTGTCAGTGGGAGGAATAGTGTCCCATCATTGGTGTCGGTGGGAGGAATAGTGCCCCATCACTGGTGTCAGTGGGAGGAATAGTGTCCCATCATTGGTGTCGGTGGGAGGAATAGTGCCCCATCACTGGTGTCAGTGGGAGGAATAGTGCCCCATCATTGGCGTCAGTGGGAGGAATAGTGCCCCATCATTGGTGTCAGTGGGAGCAATAGTGCCCCATCATTGGTGTCAGTCGGAGGATAGTGCCCCATCATTGGTGTCAGTGGGAGGAATAGTGCCCCATCACTGGTGTCAGTGGGAGGAATAGTGCCCCATCATTGGTGTCAGTGGGAGGAATAGTGCCCCATCATGGTGTCAGTGGGAGGAATAGTGCCCCATCATTGGTGTCAGTGAGAGGAATAGTGCCCCATCATTGGTGTCAGTGGGAGGAATAGTGCCCCATCATTGGTGTCAGTGAGAGGAATAGTGCCCCATCATTAGTGTCAGTGGGAGGAATAGTGCCCCGTCATTGGTGTCAGTGGGAGGAATAGTGCCCATCATTGGTGTCAGTGGGAGGAATAGTTCCCCATCATTGGTGTCATTGAGAGGAATTGTGTCCTGTTGTTGGTGTCATTGAGAGGAATTGTGTCCTGTTGTTGGTGTCATTGAGAGGGAATTGTGCCGTTGTTGGTGTCAATCGGGGGGGACACAAGTCCAATTACAATTATTGGTGTCAGTGGATGGAATAGTGCCCCAAGGGCCACAGTTTGGAGACCCTGCTCTACAACATGCTGAATAGCTGTCCTATCAGTAAAGCTCATGCTTCCTGCTGATTGGTGAGCTCTGGCTCATCTATGATTGGGTGTCAGTGGGGGGGCTGCTGTCTGTGCCTGCCCCTGCTTTATTATTGGGTGTCAGTGGGAGGAGTGATTGGTCCATGCCCGTCCTTGCTTTGTCATATGGACTCAGAGATGTGCTCTGTCTGTGCCCGCCCATGCTTTACCATTAGGCGTCTGTGGGAGGTGTGCTGTGTCTGTGCCCGCCCATGCTTTGCCATTAGGCGTCTGTGGGAGGTGTGCTGTGTCTGTGCCCGCCCATGCTTCGCCATTAGGCGTCTGTGGGAGGTGTGCTGTGTTGTGCCCGCCCATGCTTCACCATTAGGCGTCTGTGGGAGGTGTGCTGTGTTTGTGCCCGCCCATGCTTCGCCATTAGGCGTCTGTGGGAGGTGTGCTGTGTTTGTGCCCGCCCATGCTTCACCATTAGGCGTCTGTGGGAGGTGTGCTGTGTTTGTGCCCGCCCATGCTTTACCATTAGGCTGTCTGTGGGAGGTGTGCTGTGTCTGAGCCCGCCCATGCTTTACCATCAGGCGTCTGTGGGAGGTGTGCTGTGTCTGAGCCCGCCCATGCTTCACCATTAGGCGTCTGTGGGAGGTGTGCTGTGTTTGTGCCCGCCCATGCTTTGCCATCAGGCGTCTGTGGGAGGTGTGCTGTGTCTGAGCCCGCCCATGCTTCACCATTAGGCGTCTGTGGGAGGTGTGCTCTGTCTGTGCCCGCCCATGCTTCGCCATTAGGCGTCTGTGGGAGGTGTGCTGTGTCTGAGCCCGCCCATGCTTTGCCATCAGGCGTCTGTGGGAGGTGTGCTGTGTCTGAGCCCGCCCATGCTTCACCATTAGGCGTCTGTGGGAGGTGTGCTGTGTCTGAGCCCGCCCATGCTTTACCATCAGGCGTCTGTGGGAGGTGTGCTGTGTCTGAGCCCGCCCATGCTTCACCATTAGGCGTCTGTGGGAGGTGTGCTGTGTCTGAGCCCGCCCATGCTTTACCATTAGGCGTCTGTGGGAGGTGTGCTGTGTCCTGAGCCCGCCCATGCTTTACCATTAGGCGTCTGTGGGAGGTGTGCTGTGTCTGAGCCCGCCCATGCTTTGCCATCAGGCGTCTGTGGGAGGTGTGCTGTGTCTGAGCCCGCCCATGCTTTACCATTTGAAGTAATGGGGAGGCTTGTTGTTACTGTACATTCTGTTTTCTCATTGGTGTGCGACATGGACTGCATCTGGCCCCCGCCTCCATGGACTTCCACATATTATGACCATTTTTGGGTCACCATAAACAGCATTTTTGGAAGACATTTTTTCCTGAATATTCCGTGTAGTTCTACAATCTGCCGAGACATGAAGAGGATTATTCCTCAAGCACCAGTGACAGGACACCGTGTATCACTGCATGGGGTGTGTATCACTGGATGGGGTGTGTATCACTGGATGGGGTGTGTATCACTGCATGGGGTGTGTATCACTGGATGGGGTGTGTATCACTGCATGGGGTGTGTATTGTCGGGATTCTATTGGCCACGTTTTCCAGCGAATGTGTGGCCAATCCAGATCTTGGAAAGATAAAGATACCTGATTGGACAATCCCCGTCATCACACGTCGGTTATGAATGTGGCAAATGATTGCTGGCTGTTCATTCTTTATAAATACGCCTCAAAGTCGAACACCTGATTGGACGCATTAAGCGCGTCTCCTGCGTGTCTCTGCCGCCGTTTCGCTCGCCATGAGTCGTATTATCGTGTTTACTGAACAATGATCTCATCGCAATAAAACCTTCAAACGCTTTCCACGAATCCATCCGAGCCGCATCTTCCCTCCGTATGTCCTCACAGGGAGCAGAATCTGTCCAATAAAATCTGTCCGGCGCAGTCCTGGACGCTGCGGGAAATACTTCTGCGTGCTTCAAATATTCCAACACAGATGTGTTTTATGTGGCTACAGATCCCACTTCCTGTGCTACACTGACATCATCCATCCCATCTGTACACACCGCTAAAAGGAGCCCCCCTTCTCCTCAGAGTCCCCCCTTTTCCTCAGAGTCCCCCCTTCTCCTCAGAGTCCCCCCCTCTTCTCAGCAGAGTCCCCCCTTCTCATCAGTGTCCCCCCTTCTCCTCAGAGTCCCCCCTTTTCCTCAGAGTCCCCCCTTCTCCTCAGAGTCCCCCCCTCTTCTCATCAGAGTCCCCCCTTCTCATCAGTGTCCCCCCTTCTCCTCAGAGTCCCCCCTTCCCATCAGAGTCCTCCCTTCTCATCAGAGGACCCCTTCTCATCAGAGTCCCCCCTTCCCATCAGAGTCCCCCCTTCTCATCAGAGTCCTCCCTTCTCATCAGAGGACCCCTTCTCCTCAGAGTCTCCCCTTCTCATCAGAGGTCCCTCATCACATCAGAGTCTCCCCCCCCATCACATCAGAATCCTCCCTTCTCATCAAAGTCTCCCCCCCATAACATCATAGTCCCCCCTTATCACATTAGAGGTCTCCATCACATCAGAGGACCCCCCATCACATCAGAGGACCCCCCATCACACTAGTGGTCCCTCATCACATTAGAGCCCCCCTTCACATCAGAACCCCCCTTCACATTAAAGGTCATCCATCACAACAGCGGTCCCCCAATCACTTCAGAGTCCCCCCATCACGTTAGACCCCCCTTCACATCAAAGGTCCCCCATCACATCACAGATTTTCCAGTCACATCAGAACCCCCCCCCTTTCACATCAGAGATCCCCCCCATTGGATCAGAAGCCCCTATCATGTCAGAGTCCCATCTATTTGTTAGAGGCCCTTCTTCACCACAGATTTCCCCATTGCAGAGTTCAGAACCCCTATACACGAGAGTCCCCCCCCCCTCCCCCCCCATCACAATTAGATTGATATTAAATCATTCAACAGCAGAAACATTATACAGGAAATCTGCACGAATCCATCACAATGCCGGCTGCAGTCTGAACCCAGCGCCTGGTGCTGCAAGGCCACTGCTGACTATCCAGCCGCTGATCCTTCTCCACGGCAGAGGAATGTTATAGTGCACACGTATGTCACTTCATCACGTATGTTGCTTCATCACATATGTCTGTTCATCACGTATGTCACTTCATCAAGTATGTCGCTTCATCACATATGTCTGTTCATCACGTATGTCACTTCATCACGTATGTCGCTTCATCACGTATGTCGGTTCATCACGTATGTCAGTTCATCACGTATGTCGGTTCATCACGTATGTCACTTCATCACGTATGTCGGTTCATCACGTATGTCAGTTCATCATGTATGTCGGTTCATCACGTATGTCACTTCATCACGTATGTCTGTTCATCACATGTCAGTTCATCACGTATGTCGGTTCATCACGTATGTCGGTTCATCACGTATGTCAGTTCATCATGTATGTCGGTTCATCACGTATGTCGGTTCATCACGTATGTCGGTTCATCACGTATGTCGGCCATAGCCGGGCTGAGGGCAGGATTCGGGTTTTCTTGGAATGGTACTTTAACCCCTCCCTCCTCCTTACAGCGCGGGGGTCCAGGGCAGCAAAGACAGGAGAGTATCTACATCCTTCAGCTTGCTGGGTGCAGCCATGGAGAGGAGTCTGCTGTGTCTGTTGCTGGTTCTGGCCGTCGGCTTCGCCTTGAAGCAGAAGAGGGAACCCCTGGAGTGGGATTATCGCTCAGAAGGTGAGATCCACCTGGGGGGTGGGGTTTGGGGGGGTATAATGGTGTGGGGTGCATACAGGATACCTTGTAAATCTGTCCAATGAGAGAGCATCACTCGCCTTCTACTCAGGACTGGTACTATTCATCACCGAGCTTCTACCCCGATGTCCCCAAAACTTCCCTGTAACCCCAACACTGACCCTCCCTGTAACCCCAACACTGACCCTCCCTGTAACCCCAACACTGACCCTCCCTGCGACCCCAACACTAACCCCCCTGTGACCCCAACACTGACCCTCCCTGTAACCCCAACACTGACCCTCCCTGTAACCCCAACACTGACCCTCCCTGTGACCCCAACACTAACCCCCCTGTGACCCCAACACTGACCCTCCCTGTAACCCCAACACTGACCCTCCCTGTAACCCCAACACTGACCCATCCTGTAACCCCAACACTGACCCTCCTGTAACCCCGACACTGACCCCATCCTGTAACCCCAACACCGACCCTCCCTGTAACCCCAACACCGACCCTCCCTGTAACCCCAACACCGACCCATCCTGTAACCCCAACACTGACCCTCCCTGTAACCCCAACACTGACCCATCCTGTAACCCCAACATTGACCCATCCTGTAACCCCAACACTGACCCTCCCTGTAACCCCAACACTGACCCTCCCTGTAACCCCAACACTAACCCCCCTGTAACCCCAACAATGACCCCATCCTGTAACCCCAACACTGACCCTCCCTGTAACCCCAACACTGACCCTCCCTGTAACCCCAACACTGACCCTCCCTGTCACCCCAACACCGACCCGCCTGTAACCCCAACACCGATCCTCCCTGTAACCCCAACACCGATCCTCCCTGTAACCCCAACACCGACCCTCCCTGTAACCCCAACACCAACCCTCCCTGTCACCCCAACACTGACCCGCCTGTAACCCCAACACTGATCCTCCCTGTAACCCCAACACTGACCCTCCCTGTAACCCCAACACTGACCCTCCCTGTCACCCCAACACTAACCCTCCATGTAACCCCAACACTGATCCTCCCTGTAACCCCAACACTGACCCTCCCTGTAACCCCAACACCGACCCTCCCTGTGACCCCAACACTGACTCTCCCTGTAACCCCAACACCGACCCTCCCTGTAACCCCAACACTGACCCTCCCTGTAACCCCAACACTGACCCTCCCTGTAACCCCAACACCGACCCTCCCTGTAACCTCAACACTGATCCTTCCTGTAACCTCAACACTGATCCTCCCTGTAACCCCAACACTAACCCTCCCTGTAACCCCAACACTGATCCTCCCTGTAACCCCAACACTGATCCTTCCTGTAACCCCAACACTGACCCTCCCTGTAACCCCAACACTGATCCTTCCTGTAACCCCAACACTGACCCTTCCTGTAACCCCAACACCGACCCATCCTGTAACCCCAACACCGACCCTTTCTGTAACCCCAACACTAACCCTCCCTGTAACCCCAACACTAACCCCCCCTGTAACCCCAACACTGATCCTCCCTGTAACCCCAACACTGATCCTCCCTGTAACCCCAACACTGATCCTCCCTGTAACCCCAACACTAACCCTTTCTAACCCAACACTTGTCTCCACAGCGGAGAAGGTGAATATGCGGGGATGTGCAAATCTCACCAATGTGCTGGACAACTGGAAGTTCGCCATTATGACGCAGTTCCGGAACCTTCTTCTCTATGACCATCACACTGTGCTGCCCGACTACGGAAGGTGAGTGTCCTTCTAGCAATGTTCTAGTAAGCTCATCCAATGATAATAGTTGCCCCCTCATCAAACCCTTGTACTGCCATGTCTCATGTGGCCTTTCCATTTTTACATATAATATAGAGATTTATACATCAGCCACTAGAGGGCGCTCTGCATTAGAATCAGCTTTGTCTAGCCTCCCTGCTTAACAGCTGTTGAAAAAACTTACCAGCCACACAGGGAGTGCATTGTTTTTTTTCTGGGTCAGCTGACTCTTTGAGAAGGAACGGTAAAGCACAACCATTGTATAGCACCGCAGAGCAAGGGGCGGACTTTGAGTACAGTGAAGGAAATGTGTATTTGCTCCCTCTGATGCTGAATGTTCGCCCCTCACACAGAAACGATCGGTCTAACAATGGAATGTTCGCTGTAACACTGAGAGACAGAATACAACAACAAATTCAGCAGAAATACGTCTAACAAATTATTATTATTATTATTATTATACAGTATTTATAAAGCGCCGATAGTTCGCTCAGCGCTGTACATTACAGAGGGGGACAATACATGAGACAGAACAATACAATACATGAGGGGATCGAGGGCCCTGATCCTTGGAGCTTACAATCTAGGAGGGAGGGGATGGTGGCACAGGAGGAGATAGCTGTGGGGGATGGAGTGGTAGGAAGAGTGGAGGAGGTCGGCAAATTAGCAGGGGGTGGGGTAGGCTTCCCTGAAGAGGTGGGTTTTCAGGGTGCGCCTAAAGGAGATGAGAGTAGGCGATAGTCTGATGGGTTGGGGTAGGGAGTTCCAGAGGATGGGTGACACCCTGGAGAAGTCCTGGAGGCGGGCATGGGAGGAGGAAACTAGGGAACTAGAGAGAAGGAGGTCTTGTGAGGAGCGGAGTGTGCGTGTTGGGGGGTACTTGGATATTAGGTCGGTGATGTAGTTCGGGGCAGTATGGTGGACGGCTTTGTACGTCAGTGTTAGGATTTTGAATTTGATCCGTTGGGCAATCGGAAGCCAGTGGAGGGATTGGCAGAGGGGGGTGGAGGTCAGTGGAGGGATTGGCAGAGGGGGGTGGAGGATACTGAGTGGAGGTCAGTGGAGGGATTGGCAGAGGGGGGTGGAGGTCAGTGGAGGGATTGGCAGAGGGGGGTGGAGGATACTGAGTGGAGGTCAGTGGAGGGATTGGCAGAGGGGGGTGGAGGTCAGTGGAGGGTTTGGCAGAGGGGGGTGGAGGACACTGAGTGGAGGCCATTGGAGGGATTGGCAGAGGGGGGTGGAGGACACTGAGTGGAGGCCAGTGGAGGGATTGGCAGAGAGGGGTGAAGGACACTGAGTGGAGGCCAGTGGAGGGATTGGCAGAGAGGGGTGGAGGACACTGAGTGGAGGCCAGTGGAGGGATTGGCAGAGGGGGTGGAGGACACTGAGTGGAGGCCAGTGGAAGGATTGGCAGAGGGGGGTGGCGGAAACGGAACGGTTTGTAAGGTGGATGAGTCTGGCAGCCGTATTCAGGATGGACTGAAGCGGGGATAGCCAGCGGCGAGGCAGGCCAGTGAGGAGGGAGTTGCAGTAGTCGAGTCGTGATATGATGAGGGAGTGGATCAGCTGTTTAGTGGTTTCTGGGGTTAGGAACGTGCGGATTTTGGCGATGTTGCGGAGGTGGAGTCTGCATGTTGCGGAGGTGGAGTCTGCATGTTGCGGAGGCGGAGTCTGCATGTTGCAGAGGCGGAGTCTGCATGTTGCGGAGGTGGAGTCTGCATGAGTTTGTTAAAGATTGGACTTGGGGCTGGAAGGAATGATTGGAGTCAAGAATGAACCAAGTACTCTGGCTTGCAGGGTGGGACTGATGGTGGCGTTGTTGGAGGTCAAGGGGGGTGGGGTCCGGGCTGGGGGGGGAAGACAAGAAACTCGGTTTTGGAGAGGTTCAGTTTAAGGAAGTGGAGTGACATCCAGTCTGATATGTCGCTCAGTAGGTGTGTGATTCGGGCGGAGACCGAGGGGGTGAGGTGGGGGGTTGAGAGATAGATTTGTGTGTCGTCGGCATAGAGGTGGTAGTTGAAGCCGTGGGAGTGTATGAGTTGGCCAAGGGAGGAGGTGTAGATGGAGAAGAGAAGGGGCCCGAGGACGGAGCCTTGAGGGACCCCAACAGAGAGGGGGAGTGAGGGGGAGGTGGTAGCATTATAGCTAACGCTGAAAGAGCGTTGTGACAGGTAGGATGAGAGCCAGGAGAGGGCGGAGTCTCTGAGGCTGAGGGAGTGTAGTTTTTTGAGGAGGAGGGGGTGGTGGACTGTGTGGAAGGCCACGGAGAGGTCAAGGAGTAGGAGCACTGAATAGTGGCCATTGGCTTTGGCGGTTAGAAGGTCGTTGGAGAGTTAGAGTAAGGCGGTTTCGGTAGAGTGTAGGGGACGGAAGTCGGACTGTAGGGGATGGAGGAGGTTGTTGTAGTTGAGGTTGGAGCTTAGGTGATTGTAGACTAGGCGCTCGAAGAGTTTGGATGTGAATGGCAGCAGGGAGATGGGTCTTAGGTTGTTCGGGTCAGTGGGGTCCAGGGAGGGCTTTTTAAGTATGGGGGTGATGTGTGCATGCTTCAGAGGGGAGGGGAAAGTGCCGGAGGAGAGGGGGAGATTAAAGATGTGGGTGAGGGAGCGTAGGATGGAGGAGGAGGGAGGTCGTAGGAGTTGTGAGGGGACAAGGTGGTAGGACGGGCTTCAGAGAAGACCTTGGTGACCTCCTCAATGGTAGTAAGGTCGAAGGAGTGGAGTGTTGAGGGGGCTTCAGTGTGAGGAATGTTAGGTGAGGTGGAAGTCTGAACAGTGGTGAGGCCAAGGGAGAGGGGTGATGAGGGGGTAGCTGTGTGAGGGGGAAGGGGGTTGGAGGGAGTTTGAGCAGCGACGAAGTCCCTGCGGGTTATGTCGAGGGGGAGGGGGGATGAGGGGGTAGCTGTGTGAGAGGGGACGGGTTGAGAGGGTGTGTGAGTTGTGGCAATGTCCTTATGAATTGTGTCAATCTTGTTTTTGAAGTGATTGGCAATCTCAAGGGCGGTGAGTGAGTTGCTGGGTGGAGGTGGGGGTGGCGAGAGTAGAGAGTTGAAGGTGGAGAAGAGTCGGCGAGGATTGGAGGAGAGGGCCTTGATGAGGGTCAGGAAGTAGGCTTGTTTGGCTGCGTGGAGGGAGGAGGTGTAGGTGCGGAAGGCAGATTTGTAGCGGGTGAAGGCTTGTTGGGATTTGGTTTTGCGCCATAGTCGCTCCAGGGCACGACTGTGTCGTTTGAGGGTTTTGGTGTGATCAGTCTGCCAGGGCTGGAGCGGTCGGAGTCTGATGTTGCGTGTGGTTAAAGGCGCTAGTGAGTCAAGGGCTGTTGACAGCGCGTTGTTGTAGGCGGTCATAGCCAAGTCGGGGCAGGACAGGGGGAGGATGCTGTCGTGGAGTTGATCAGCTGCAGAGTGGAGGGGGGCAGGGTTCAGGTTGCGGAGGTTACGGCTGGTAGTAGTGTGACATTTGGAGGGGTAGACGTTGGAGGACGAGGAGATAGAGGAGGTGATCAGGTTGTGGTCAGAGAGAGGGAAGGGGGTGTTAGTGAGGTTGTGGGGAGCGCAGCGGTTGGAGAAGACAAGGTCCAGGATATTCCCGTCGGAGTGGGTGGTGGATTGTATGCTCTGTGCAAGTGCAAAAGAGGAGGTTAAGTGGAGGAGACGGGCTGTGTCCGGGTTGTCGAGGTTGACAGGGATGTTGAAATCCCCAAGGATGATGGTGGGTAGCTCAGAGGAGAGGAAGAAGGGTAGCCAGGAGGAGAAGTCATCAAGAAAGCGGGATATGGATCCAGGAGGCTGGTAGATTACAGCAATCTTCAGGGGGGTTGGGGAGAATAGTCGGATGCAGTGGGCCCTCGAAGGAGGAGAAGGATAGAGAGGGGGGGTTTGGGAGGACTCGGAAGGTGCTCTGTGGTGACAGGAGCAGACCAACCCCACCACCTTTACGACCGTTGGGTCTGGGTGAGTGGGTCCAGATGAGACCTCCATAGGAGAGTGCTGCAGGGGAGGTAGAGTCAGTGGCCTGGATCCAGGTTTCCGTGATCACTAGGAGGTTGAGGGAGCGGGAAACAAAGAGGTCGTGGATGATGACTGATCTGCATGTTCATGAGGGAAAGAAGGATTTGATCCCCTATCATTCAGCAGGATTTCTGGCTCCCAGGTGTCTCTCATACAGGTAACAAGCTGAGATTAGAAGCAGTCTCTTAAAGGGAGTGCTGCTAATCTCATTGTGTTACCTGTATAAAAGACACCTGTCCACAGGAGCCATCAAACCATCAGATTCCAAACTCTCCACCATGGCAAAGACCAAAGAGCTGTCCAAGGAGGTCAGGGACAAGATGGTAGACCTACACAAGGCTGGACTGGGCTACCAAACTATGGCCAAGCAGCTTGGTGAGAAGGTGACAACAGTTGGTGCAATTATTCACAAATGGAAGAAACACAAAACAAGTGTCAGTCTCCCTAGGTCTGGTGCACCATGCAAGATCTCACCTCGTGGAGTGTCAATGATCATGAGAACAGTGAGGAATCATCCCAGAACTACACGTGAGGATCTTGTCAATGATCTCCAGGCAGCTGGGACCACAGTCACCAAGAAAACAAAAATCCCTCCTGAGATGTGTGCGAACCTGGGGGCCAACTCCAGGAAACGTCTGACCTCTGTGATTGCCAACAAGGGATTGGCCACCAAGTACTAAGTCATGTTTTGTGAAGGGGATCAAATCCTTCTTTCCCTCATGAACATGCAGATCCGTCATCATTTGTTAGACGCATTTCTGCTGAATTTGTTGTTGTATTCTGTCTCTCAGTGTTACACCGAACATTCCATTGTTAGACCGATCATTTCTTTGTGAGGGGCGAACATTCCATTGTTAGACCAATCATTTCTGTGTGAGGGGCGAACATTCACCATCAGCCGGGGAGCAAATACACATTTCCTGCACTGTGTATAGGGAGCAAGTATGGCTGGTCCCAGGTACTTACAGTGCTCAGCATACATGAGTCCACGACAACAGTACTGTCAGAAAACCTTTCCTTCCAGAATCCACATTTTCTATGGGACACGATACTACAAGCTCCTCCCACAAATGCCGGCCATTGATTGCACACAAGATTTGTTCATTTGCACACAAAAAAAGTATTTTTCCCAACAAATTTATCCCAGACCATGTTGCAAAAATGAACACACCCCAATGAAAGTCTCAGGAGCAAAGCTACATTTTAGGCAACAAAATCCTAGTTAACAAGAATTCATCTCCAGGTGAGTCTAATTATTCATTAAACAGGAGTCCAGCAGACAGGTGATTATAAAAGGGTGTTACTTAAAGAAAACTCCGCCCATTTCATGCTGTCAGCAACTGCGCCACATGGAAGAGAAATGTCACAAGGCCTTAGAAAAAAAATCATTCCTTTCCACAAGAAAGGTGACGGCTACAGGGAGATCAGCAAAGCTTCACTTATCAGTCAGAATACTGGAGCAAAAGTGATACAAAAATGTAACAAAGATGGAACTGCAACCATCTCACAGAGACGTCCAGGCCGTCCATCAAAGTTAACACCTCGACAGGAGCGTCTTCTGATGGGAAGGGTTGAAGACAATCGCCATGCAAGTTCACTGCAGTTAGCTAAAGAAGTAGAAAGCCAATTGGGGTGATTGTTTCCCGTGACATAATACGGCGTACACTGCAGAGGAATGGCATGCATGCGTGTCGTCCACGAAGGAAGCCTCTCCTAAAGCCCATGCATAAAAAATCCTGTCTATAATTTGCCAGGGCCCATGCTGAAAAAGAAGATGACTACTGAGAATCTGTACTCTGGAGTGATGACACCAAGATAAATGCTTTTGGAACGGATGACTTCAAAACTGTATGACGTCACAAAGGTGAGGAGTACAAAGACAAATGCATGACGCCTACTGTGAAACATGGTGGTGGCAGTGTCGTCCTGTGGGGCTGCTGGTGTCGGGGAGCTGCATTTCATTGATGGTGTCATGAATTCACAGATGTACTGCTCTATATTGGAAGAGAAGATGCTCCCATCACTCAGTGCCCTCGATCGTCGTGCACTTTTCCAACATGACAACGATCCAAAACACACATCTAAGGCCACTGTTGCATTTCTGAAGGCAAACCGGGTGACAGGGATTCGGGGGCCAAGTCTGTATCCTGATCTGAACCCAATCCAACACCTATGGGAGGAATTCTGAAGAGACAAGCTGAGCATCGCTCTCCATCCAGCATCCAAGCTCTAAAAGAGGTCGTTCTTGAAGAATGGAAAAAGAACGATGTCGCAATATGTCACCAACTTGTCCATTCCATGCCTAGAAGACTCGGTGCCGTCCTCACCAATCATGGAGGTCCTACAGAATACTCGATGGAGGCGTTCTTGTTGTGGGGCGTGTTCATTTTTGCATCAACTCATTGAAGCAAGACTGAATATTTTGTCATCGAAGTTCTATTACGAACCTTCCTGTCATGAGCCGAACAAATGTTCTATAGAACTCCGATCTGTCCCGATGGTGGAGATCGTTCTTGTGTTCATTCAGATATTGATTCCAATCTTACTTTTCTAAAGGGGCGGACTCATTTATGCTGAGCGCTGTATGTCATTACAAATGATAGGGTTTTTCTGTTCTGTTAGGCTGGTTCTGCGTACATATTGATTAAAAACGTTGAAATGACTATTAAATCATAAAATAAGAACCTAAAGTGTAGTAATGAGGCGTGTGGAGGTCACCTCAGATGGAGAAACTGCTGCTTGTCCCCATGACAGGAAGTCACGAGACCAGCTGGCTAGGCCATTGGTTCCATTATCTCTGCCACAAGGAGGGATTGGCCAATCTGAACCCGCGAATCGCCTTCCGCAGAGAACATACAACCAAATAACGTGGCGTATGGTCATGTGACTTCCATAGTAAATGGGGTTCAACCAATGGCCCGTGGTCTTCTGCCACCATTTATGGGTTTAAAGCTGCAGGCAGGGGCGGACTGATAACTCATGGGGCTCCCAGGCATTAGGGGATCATGGGCCCCCTGTGTCCTCGCCCACACTCAAACCACACCCAAAAAAGCCTATGAAAGGTACCACCAGGGGCATCTCATGGGGCCCCTTACTGACCCTGGGCCCTCGGTCAGTGCCCAAGCACCCAAATGGTCAGTCCGCCCCTGGCTGCAGGTTATTCTACTTATACTGAACTGTAATATGCCTTCTGTTGGGAGATTTTTATGACCCCCCCCCCCCCGATCTCTTCTTCCACCCCCCCCCCCCCCAGGATTAAGTCCCTCTCTGAAGCCTTGGATGACCTCTACAAGGAGTTCAATGCCCTGAAGGAACGGCTGGGGGAGCTGACCACCAAGTTCGACTCCGTGGAGGCCGTCGTGGATCAAATGAGCTCTGGCCGACAAATCCAACCCATGAGGCCTCCCCAGAACACGGATCAATCGTCCAATGTCCCGACTCTGCAACTATCGGGAGGAGTCCTGACCAACCAAGGCACACAGACACGGAGAGTCAAAAAAGTCCGACCTTCCGCTAACCAATCATAGATGACCTGCAGACCGAAGGGGGCTTCCAGAAACGTCCGACTTCATTGGCTTGTACAAGATCTCCCGCACTTCTTAGGAAATCGTTTTCTGCCTTGTATACTCTGGCGGCATATCGGTCCAGAGGTGCAAGGGATTGTTTTGTGGGATATATGACACGTTTTTTGGGTTTTTATCGGCTTGCGAATGCTTTGGAGGCCAGAGGAGAGATTTGGGGGTCTAATAGGCCCCAGATCTCTCCATAAAGAGGACCTGTCACGACCCATTCTATCACAAGGGATGTTGTTCATATGATGTGATAGTAATAAAGCTGAACCAAGAAAAAATATTAAAAAAGGTACAGTGGTACAAAAAAAAAAAAAAAAAATTAGCAGTACTCCCATCCCTCCGTGGTGACGTTGGTCCCGCATGCATACGTAAACAACGATCGCACCACCCATGTGAGGTATCGCCGCGAACGTCAGAGCGAGATCAATACTTATGTCCCCAGAACTCCTCTGTATCTCCAAACTGGTAACCTGTAAAGGTCCTTTAACCCCTTCCAGTCCAGACACTTCCCCCCCCCCCTTCCAGTCCAGACACTTCCCCCCCCCCTTCCAGTCCGGTCACTTTCACCCCCTTCCAGTCCGGACACTTCCCCCCCCCCCCCCCCTCCAGTCCGGACACTTCCCCTCCTTCCAGTCCGGACGCTTTCCCCCCCTTCCAGTCCGGACGCTTTCACCCCCTTCCAGTCCGGACGCTTCCCCCCCCTTCCAGTCCGGACACTTCCCCCCCCTTCCAGTCCGGACACTTTCACCCCCTTCCAGTCCGGACACTTTCCCCCCCCTTCCAGTCCGGACACTTCCCCCCCCCCTTCCAGTCCGGACACTTCCCCCCATTCCAGTCCGGACACTTTCCCCCCCCTTCCAGTCCGGACACTTTCCCCCCCTTCCAGTCCGGACACTTTCCCCCCTTCCAGTCCGGACACTTCCCCCCCCCCCTTCCAGACCGGACACTTTCCCCCCCCTTCCAGTCCGGACACTTTCCCCCCCCTTCCAGTCCGGACACTTTCACCCCCTTCCAGTCCGGACACTTTCCCCCCCTTCCAGTCCGGACACTTTCCCCCCCTTCCAGTTGTCACATGGTACAAGGCTGTTGTGAATGGCCCTGTACCATGTGATCTCGGTGATCATTCATAGATTTCACAAGTAGTAAGCAATGATGTCAGAAGTGACATCTTGCTTACTACTCTTCATGTGATCACATGATCGGGACCTCGCACAGAGGTCCCATATGACGATCGGTGTTCCGCTGTGTCCAGAGGAGGGAGTGCGCACAGGCAGGGATTGCGTAGTCCGTTTATATACGTCCACCCGCTCCTGCACTGCTCCCGTCCAGCCGTTTATGTACATGGGCCGAACGGGAAGGGTTAAAGTGTCTCCTATGGAGATTTTTTTAGGTACCGTAGTTGGGCGCCGTTCCACGAGCGTATGCAACTTTAAATCATGACGTGTTTGGCATCTATTTACTCGGCATAACATCATCCTTTATATTTTACCAAACGATTGGGAATGACATTCTGTTTTTGCACCCAAGACCCGGCATTTTCTGGTACTTTTTATTTTACAAGTTTAAATCAGTATTTTTTGCTAGGAATTCACTTATATCCCCCAGACATTAAATATTTTTTAGCAATGACCCCAGAGAATGAAATGGCTATCGTTGCAATTTTTTACGTCGCATGGTATTTGCGCAGCGGTTTTTCAAACACATTTTTAAAAAAAAATACACTTTAATGAATTAAAAAAAAACAAAACACACTATACATCTCAATGTTATTCCTAAAATATAAAAAAGGATGTTACGGCGAGTAAATAGATACCCAACGTGTCACGCTTTAAAATTGCGCATGCTTGTGAAAAGACAACTATGATACCTAAAAATCTCCATAGGCGACATTTTAAAAAAATTTACAGGTTATCAGATTAAAGTGACAGAGGAGGTCTAAAGCTGGAATTATCACTCTCGCTCTGACGTCCGCGGCGATACCTCACATGTGTGCTGCGAGCACCGTTTACGTATGCATGCGTGACTTACATATGTGCACGAGCAGGAAGGGATGGGGGAGCTTTACATTTTTGTTTCCAGATTTATTTTTTATTTTTACTTTGTCATATATATATAAAAACATTTTTTATCACTTTTATTATTCCTATTACAAGGAATGTAAACATCTCGTGTAATAGGGATAAGGATGACAGGTCCTCTTTAACCTCTTCACGCTCCTTTCAGGGGTTTCAGACGCTGGCAGGCAGGGCGGGGTTTTAGGGTCATGTGACCGCCGTGATTCGCTGTCACATGGTCGGACCCGACCTTACCGTGAGACACCGACATATGTGCTGGGAGCGCGCACGGCACACGCTTCCAGCACATATGTATTTTCAAACGGTACGCAAATATGCGGCCGCTCGGCGTCAAGGCGTTAAGGAGAGATCTGGGGTCAAATAGACCCAAAATTTCTCCTTTTATCTTTAAAAGCAAAAGATACAAAAAAAAAAAAGTTTTGCTTTTTTTTTTAAAAAAAAAAAATAAATGGTTTACATCCGCCCCGTCCCAGAAGTGACGTCATGACGTCGCTTCGGTCCTCCAAGGCCATAGAGGCAATCAGAGACCATAGAGTCTCTCACTGCCTCTGTGACCAACCGTTGGATCGTTTTTTAAGGGCGCGCCGGATGAAATGGTGACCCGAAAAAACACTGGCGAGCGGCGGGAGGGACGTCCTACTGAAAGGGATCCAGTGGCTATGAGCCGCTCAGACCGATTTCATTAGCTGTCAGCTGGCTGCAAAAAAAAAAAGATCCCCGGGTTCTGGTATGAGATCTTCCGCTATGACACCCGTAACCGCTAGTAACCGCGACGTATTCTGTATATACACTTGCGGTTACAATTCACTGAAGTATCCTTTTCCCAAAAGATTTGTGTTTGAAAAACCGCTGCGCAAATATCGCGTGACATCAAAATATGTAACAACCGCCATTTTATTCCCCAGGGCCTCTGCCTATATATATATATACAGTTGCAAGAAAAAAGTATGTGAACCCCTTGGGATTACGTGGAGTTTTGCATGAATTGGGCATAAAATGTGCTCTGAACGTCATCTAAGTCACAACAATAGAAGAACACAGTCTGCTGAACATAATACTACGCAAACATTAGATGTTGCCATGGTTTAATTGCACATAACATGTCATTCACAGTGCAGGGCAGCAAAAGTATGTGAACTTTGGACTTAATAACTGGTTGACCCGCCTTTGGCAGCAATAACCTCAACCAAACGTTTCCTGCAGTTGCAGATCAGACCTGCACAACGATCTGGAGTCATTTTGGACCACTCCTCTTCACAAAACTGTTTCAGTGTAGCAATATTCTTGGGATGTCTGGTGTGAATCGCTCTCTTAAGGTCATGCCACAGCATTTCAATGGGGTTGAGGTCAGGACTCTGACTGGGCCACTCCAGAAGGCGTATTCTGTGCTGTTGCAGCCATTGTTTTGTTGAATGACTTGTATGCTTTGGGTCATTTGTCCTGTTGCATCACCCATCCTCTGCGGAGCTTCAGTTGGCGGACAGATGGTCGTACGTTTTCCTGCAAAATGTCTTGATAAACTCTGGAATTCATTTTCCCATCAATGACAACAATCCGTCCAGCCCTGAGGCAGCAAAGCAGCCCCAAACCATGATGCTCCCTCCGCCATGTTTCACAGTGGGGATGAGGTTTTGATGTTGGTGTGCTGGGCCTTTTTTCTCCACACATAGTGTTGTGTGTTCTTCCCAAACAACTCAATCTTGGTTTCATCTGTCCACAGTATATTCTGCCAGTAGTGCTGTGGAACATCCAGGTGCTCTTTTGCAAACTTCAAACGTGCTGCAATATTCTTTTTGGACAGCAATGGCTTCCTCCGTGGTGTCCTCCCATGTACTCCATTCTTGTTTAATGTTTTCCTGATTGTAGATGTGTCAACAAAAATGTTAGCATGTGCCAGAGATTTCTGTAGGTCTTTAGCTGACACTCTGGGATTCTTCTTTACCTCATGCAGCATTCTGCGCTGTGCTCTTGCAGTCATTTTTACAGGACGACCACGCCTAGGGAGAGTAGCAACAGTGCTAAACTTTCTCCATTTGTAGACAGTCTGTCTTACCGTGGACACAGGAACATCAAGGCTCAAGGAGATACTTTTGTAACCCTTTCCAGCTTCA
This sequence comes from Staurois parvus, assembly GCF_062004578.1. Lineage (NCBI taxonomy): Eukaryota > Metazoa > Chordata > Amphibia > Anura > Ranidae > Staurois > Staurois parvus. The sequence goes on along the minus strand of NW_028319739.1, from coordinate 115,583 downwards.
TGCAAGTCAACAATCTTGATGGTAGGTCTTCTGAGAGCTCTTTTCTGCGAGGCATGGTTCACATCAGACAGTGCTTCTTGAAACCAGTCAACCCAAAACAGGTGTCAGCAACACATCCAATATCATCACACTGATTGGAGTCAAGGTTGGCTCACTCCTGGCTCCAATTAGCTCTGGGAGAAGTCATTAAGCTAGGGCCTCACATACTTTTTCCTCCCTGCACTGTGAATGTTTACATGTTATGTGCAATTAAACCATGGCAACATCTAATGTTTGTGTAGTATTATGTTCAGCAGACTGTGTTCTTCTATTGTTGTGACTTAGATGACGTTCAGAGCACATTTTATGCCCAATTCATGCAAAACTCCACAAAATCCCAGGGGGTCACATACTTTTTCTTGCAACTGTATACTGTTTGGGGGTCCTCATGTAGGAGAAGAGTGTCAGGATTGGCCCGGACCGGAAGCGGTGAATGTGGTTGGGAGAGGCGAGGGAAAGTCCTCCAATGGGTAGAAAGGTTCTGGTGACAACTAAGAGAGGATTTCATAACCCATTGGGGAGATTTCCTGTGACTTCCTGTGGTGTGGAAGACAGGAAGTGAGGAGCGATCACCTTAGCAAGACAGCAAAAAAGAAAACAAAATTGTCACTATACGTTTTATTTATAAAACGTTTGACAGACAAATGCCATGCTATGCAGGCCGTACAAATTCCTGAACTCTGTCACTTTGCCCTCTCCTCCTATCAGCATGCTTCTTGTCAACACAGGAACTGATTGGCTCCTTGTGCTGCGTCTTCCTCTCACACTCCAGCCCTGCAATCTAACGCACTGTATTGTGTTAGAAATGTGATTTTTGGTGCATTCGCAGTTTAGTGATTTTAACCTGCATGACCTATTATGAGTCCGGTCACATGATCCTGCAGCTCCAGCTCTCCTGTGAACTCTCCTCCTGAGTGTGCGGGTGCTGCAGGGAAGAAGAGGGATCCCCTGTGAACTCTCCTCCTCAGTGTGCGGGTACTGCAGGGGAGAAGAGGGATCCTCTGTCAGCTCTCCTCCTGATTGTGCGGGTGCTGCAGGGAAGAAGAGGGATCCCCTGTGCGCTCTCCTCCTCAGTGTGCGGCTGCTGCAGAAGAGGAGAGGGATCGCCTGTGAGCTCTCCTCCTCAGTGTGCAGGTGCTACAGGGCAGGGGAGAGGAGGGATCCCGTAAGTTCTCTTCTTCAGTGAGTGGGTGCTGCAGGGGAGAAGAGGGATCCCTGTGAGCTCTCCTCCTCAGTGAGTGGGTGCTGCAGGGGAGAAGAGGGATCCCCTGTGAGCTCTTCTCCTCAGTGAGTGGGTGCTGCAGGGGAGAGGAGGGATCCCTGTGAGTTCTCTTCCTCAGTGAGCGGGTGCTGCAGGGGAGAGGAGGGAGCTCTGACAACGACTGGGCTATGGACACCTATGGGTGACCTCATGGCTCTCAGATTCCAAGCTGTAGTCGAGCGCTCCATGACACGGAGGAGCTGGAGCTGCCGGATCACATGACTGGAGCAGACTAAAGAGTGTGAAGTGGTATCAACGTTTCGAGCCAACAGAGGGCAGCACAAGGCTGCACGCACAGTCACAGGGAGCACCAACCTCCATAAGTCAGTGTGCAAAAAGACATCGGGGAGCTGTGCAACTGGTGCTATTCTGACCACATGCGTTAGAACTAGGGATGCACAGATATATCGCCGGCCAAAATGTAGCGACCGAAATGGTGTCTGCAGCCTTTTGCAGGACAGGAAAAAAAGATGCCGATAATGGAGCTGAAAATGGCTGATTTTGCAGAGATTTTACCACGTTTTTTCACAGGTTGTGTGTTTCTATAGTGGTCAGAACAGCACCAGTTGCACAGCTCCCGATGTGCCCCAGTTTCACGCAGAATTTCACGTTGGCTCTTTGTTGTCAATACGGCGACCTTTCAGCTGGATCTTCATCTTCGGGAAGAGGACATTTTCGGGGGTTGAGCTCGTTGAAGGTCTTCCTGATCTCTCCTCATCTTCCAGTGATGTTCTTCCGCTCTTGAAGCGCACGTGCCACTCAGAACACCTCGATCGACTTGTCGCAGCATCGCCATAAACTTGCCGAATCATGTCAGACATCTCTGCGGAAGATCTGCCCGGTTGCACAAAGAACTTCACGTTGGCACTTTGTTGTCAATACGGCGACCTTTGAGCTGGATCTTCATCTTCAGGAGTTGAGCCAGTTGAAGGTCTTCCTGATCTGTCATCATCTTCCAGTGATGTTCTTCCGCTCTTGAAGCATGTGTGCCACTCAGAACACCTCGATCGACTTGTCGCAGCATCGCCGTAAACTTGCCGAATCATGCCAAACGTCTCTGACGCAGATTTGCCCGGTTTCACGCAGAATTTCACGCTGGCTCTTTGTTGTCAGAACAGAGACCTTTGAGCTGGATCTTCATCTTCGGGAAGAGGACATTTTCGAGGGTTGAGCTCGTTGAAGGTCTTCTTGATCTCTCGTCATCTTCCAGTGATGTTCTTCCACTCTTGAAGCGCACGTGCCACTCAGAACACCTCGATCGACTCATCGCAGCAATGCCATAGACTTGCCAAGTCATGTCAGACGTCTCTGCAGAAGATCTGCCAGTTTTCATGCAGAATTTCATGTGGAATTTTTGTTGTCAATACGGCGACCTTTGAGCTGGATCTTCATCTTCAGGCGTTGAGCCAGTTGAAGGTCTTCCTCTCGTCATCTTCCAGTGATGTTCTTCCACTCTTGAAGCACGTGTGCCACTCAGAACACCTCGATCAACTCGTTGCAGCATCACTGTAAACTTGCCGAATCATGTCAGACGTCTCTGACGCAGATTTGCCCGGTTTCATGCAGAATTTCATGTTGGCTCTTTGTTGTCAATACGGCGACCTTTCAGCTGGATCTTCATCTTCGGGAAGAGGACATTTTCGGGGGTTGAGCTCGTTGAAGGTCTTCCTGATCTCTCCTCATCTTCCAGTGATGTCCTTCCGCTCTTGAAGCGCACGTGCCACTCAGAACACCTCGATCAACTTGTCGCAGCATCGCCATAAACTTGCCGAATCATGTCAGACGTCTCTGCAGAAGATCTGCCCGGTTGCACAAAGAACTTCACGTTGGCACTTTGTTGTCAATATGGCGACCTTTGAGCTGGATCTTCATCTTCAGGAGTTGAGCCAGTTGAAGGTCTTCCTGATCTGTCATCATCTTCCAGTGATGTTCTTCCGCTCTTGAAGCATGTGTGCCACTCAAAACACCTCGATCGACTTGTCGCAGCATCGCCGTAAACTTGCCGAATCATGCCAAACGTCTCTGACGCAGATTTGCCCGGTTTCACGCAGAATTTCACGCTGGCTCTTTGTTGTCAGAACAGAGACCTTTGAGCTGGATCTTCATCTTCGGGAAGAGGACATTTTCGAGGGTTGAGCTCGTTGAAGGTCTTCTTGATCTCTCGTCATCTTCCAGTGATGTTCTTCCACTCTTGAAGCGCACGTGCCACTCAGAACACCTCGATCGACTCGTTGCAGCATCGCCATAAACTTGCCAAGTCATGTCAGACGTCTCTGCAGAAGATCTGCCAGTTTTCATGCAGAATTTCATGTGGAATTTTTGTTGTCAATACGGCGACCTTTGAGCTGGATCTTCATCTTCAGGCGTTGAGCCAGTTGAAGGTCTTCCTCTCGTCATCTTCCAGTGATGTTCTTCCACTCTTGAAGCACGTGTGCCACTCAGAACACCTCGATCAACTCGTTGCAGCATCACTGTAAACTTGCCGAATCATGTCAGACGTCTCTGACGCAGATTTGCCCGGTTTCATGCAGAATTTCATGTTGGCTCTTTGTTGTCAATACGGCGACCTTTCAGCTGGATCTTCATCTTCGGGAAGAGGACATTTTCGGGGGTTGAGCTCCCTGAAGGTCTTCCTGATCTCTCGTCATCTTCCAGTGATGTTCTTCCGCTCTTGAAGCGCACGTTCCACTCAGAACACCTCGATCAACTTGTCGCAGCATCGCCATAAACTTGCCGAATCATGTCAGACGTCTCTGACGCAGATTTGCCCGGTTTCACGCAGAATTTCACGCTGGCTCTTTGTTGTCAGAACAGAGACCTTTGAGCTGGATCTTCATCTTCGGGAAGAGGACATTTTCGAGGGTTGAGCTCCCTGAAGGTCTTCTTGATCTCTCGTCATCTTCCAGTGATGTTCTTCCGCTCTTGAAGCGCACGTGCCACTCAGAACACCTCGATCGACTCATCGCAGCAATGCCATAGACTTGCCGAGTCATGTCAGACGTCTCTGTGGCAGACCTGACGGTTTCATGCAGAATTTCATGTTTGCGCTTTGATCTAGCTTGCTGTTCATGATAAAATATCAGACGTGGTAACGCACGCGGTCAGAATAGCACCAGTTGCACAGCTCCCGATGTACACAGGACAATGTCTTTTGGCACACTAACTTGTGAAGGTCAGTGCTCTCTGTGACTGTGTGTGCAGCACGCGGTCAGAATAGCACCAGTTGCACAGCTCCCGATGTACACAGGACGATGTCTTTTGGCACACTGACTTGTGAAGGTCAGTGCTCTCTGTGACTGTGTGTGCAGCATGTGGTCAGAATAGCACCAGTTGCACAGCTCCCGATGTGCCCCAGTTTCACGCAGAATTTCACGTTGGCTCTTTGTTGTCAGAACAGAGACCTTTGAGCTGGATCTTCATCTTCAGGAAGAGGACATTTTTGGGGGTTGAGCTCATTGAAGGTCTTCCTGATCTCTTGACCTGTGAAGGTCGGTGCTCCCTGTGACTGTGCGTGCAGCCTTGTGCTGCCATCTGTTGGCATTTTACAAAGCAAGTATCCAAACTTTCTGATCCCGCCTCATACAGAGAGTTGATGCATATGGATTCACACACCCCACACATGTACATGGGCCCCATCACACACTTTTCTGCCCCGGTGTTCCTCCTGCAATACTCAGGCTTGAACAGGGATGGGCTGGAGGCATCATGGGAGGAGATCACACGCTCACACGTACTGGGAGACAGGGTCAGGCCGTTGTCACTCTATGACAGGAAGTGCTGGAACAGCCACATGTACGCTCCATCAAAGTTTTTAGGGTGACAACGCATTGCATAACTGGGAGACAGGGCTAAAGTGTTGTCACTCTGTGACAGGAAGTGCCTAAACAGGGAACTTCATGGCAGGATCACCAGATGCAGGCTCTGATGGGACATTGGAGAAGATGAGGATAGGTGGGTTGGAGGGGGAGGGGTTATATAATACATGGAAGTGTCCTTTACTCCATCTGTGGTGTGAATGAGCCCCAATGGGGGACTTTTGGGTCACCGCCAATATGACAACAAAGAGATACGTTTTGTTATTCTTCAGTATTTTCTCCACATTTATTGAACGTTTCTATAAAATGTAATACAATGTAATAAAATGTGTACACGCTGTGCAGCATGGGCGGAGCCTCTCATTGTGCGTCATCGCATTCACACTGATTGGTTGCAGCTTATGGACGCAAAATACAAAAGCAGGAAAGGGGCAGAGCCAGCACCAAACAGGGGGGGGAGCTCTATCTTCTAGTGGGGGAGGGGGGTGTATGTGAAAGATCAACCCCCAGCAACATAAGACCCCCTCCAGCAACATAAGACCCCCAGCAACAGTAGACCCAACTGGAACATAGACCCACCTCAGCAACAATAGACCCACCCCAGCAACATAAGACCCACCACAGCAACAATAGACCCACCACAGCAACAATAGACCCCCTCCAGCAACATAAGACCCCCCAGCAACATAAGACCCACCACAGCAACAACAGACCCACCACAGCAACAACAGTAGACCCACCTCAGCAACAACAGACCCACCCCAGCAACAGTAGACCCAACTGGAACATAGACCCACCCCAGCAACATAAGACCCCCCCAGCAACATAAGACCCACCACAGCAACAATAGACCCACCACAGCAACAATAGACCCCCTCCAGCAACATAAGACCCCCCAGCAACATAAGACCCACCACAGCAACAACAGACCCACCACAGCAACAACAGACCCACCACAGCAACAACAGTAGACCCACCTCAGCAACAACAGACCCACCCCAGCAACAGTAGACCCAACTGGAACATAGACCCACCCCAGCAACATAAGACCCACCCAGCAACATAAGACCCCCCCAGCAACATAAGACCCACCACAGCAACAATAGACCCACCACAGCAACAATAGACCCCCTCCAGCAACATAAGACCCCCCAGCAACATAAGACCCACTACAGCAACAACAGACCCACCACAGCAACAACAGTAGACCCACCTCAGCAACAACAGACCCACCCCAGCAACAGTAGACCCCCAGCAACAGTAGACCCAACTGGAACATAGACCCACCCCAGCAACATAAGACCCCCAGCAACAGTAGACCCAACTGGAACATAGACCCACCTCAGCAACAATAGACCCACCCCAGCAACATAAGACCCACCACAGCAACAATAGACCCCCTCCAGCAACATATGACCCCCAGCAACATAAGACCCACCACAGCAACAACAGACCCACCACAGCAACAACAGTAGACCCACCTCAGCAACAACAGACCCACCCCAGCAACAGTAGACCCAACTGGAACATAGACCCACCCCAGCAACATAAGACCCCCCCAGCAACATAAGACCCACCACAGCAACAATAGACCCACCACAGCAACAATAGACCCCCTCCAGCAACATAAGACCCCCCAGCAACATAAGACCCACCACAGCAACAACAGACCCACCACAGCAACAACAGTAGACCCACCTCAGCAACAACAGACCCACCCCAGCAATAGTAGACCCAACTGGAACATAGACCCACCCCAGCAACATAAGACCCCCCCAGCAACAACAGACCCACCTCAGCAACAACAGACCCACCTCAGCAACAACAGTAGACCCACCACAGCAACAACAGTAGACCCCCAGCAACAACAGACCCGTGCCAGAATCAAGTTTAGTGAAAAAAAATATTTAAATGTAAAAGTTAAAGTTACACCCAAAGACTTAAAATTTCCTCACCCCCAAAAAATGTTTGAGCCCCGCCCTTCCGTACTAATGTAAAAACACGCGTCAGGGACGCCTACACATGGAAATGTTGACTGGGCTACACGTTACATACTACCGCACACGCTGGAGTCAGATCAATCATTCTCAGCCCATTATTCACAGTTGTCACCTATGGAAAGTAGAGGACTGAAGTCTGCTACCATTTCACAGGCATGTTGTCAGGTATCTACACTATACTGTCCAAAGTATTGTCCCCATCCCCCAAATCATGTGATTCAGGTGTTCCAAACCCCTCCCAATCATGTCATTCAGGTATTCCAAACCCCTCCCAATCATGTGATTCAGGTGTTCCAAACCCCTCCCAATCATGTGATTCAGGTGTTCCAATCCCCTCCATATCATGTGATTCAGGTGTTCCAAACCCCTCCCAATCATGTGATTCAGGTGTTCCAATCCCCTCCATACCATGTGATTCAGGTGTTCCAAACCCCTCCCAATCATGTGATTCAGGTGTTCCAATCCCCTCCCAATCATGTGATTCAGGTGTTCCAATCCCCTCCATATCATGTGATTCAAATGTTCCAATCCCCTCCATATCATGTGATTCAGGTGTTCCAATCCCCTCCATATCATGTGATTCAGGTGTTCCAATCCCCTCCATATCATGTGATTCAGGTGTTTCAATCCCCTCCCAATCATGTGATTCAGGTGTTCCAATCCCCTCCATATCATGTGATTCAGGTGCTCCAATCCCCTCCCAATCATGTGATTCAGGTGCTCCAATCCCCTCCAATCATGTGATTCAGGTGTTCCAATCCCCTCCCAATCATGTGATTCAGATGTTCCAATCCCCTCCCAATCATGTGATTCAGGTGTTCCAATCCCCTCCCAATCATGTGATTCAGGTACTCCAATCCCTTCCATATCATGTGATTCAGGTGTTCCAATCCCCTCCATATCATGTGATTCAGGTGTCCCAATCCCCTCCCAATCATGTGATTCAGGTGTTCAAATCCCCTCTAATCATGTGATTCAGGTGTTCCAATCCCCTCCATATCATGTGATTCAGGTGTTCCAATCCCCTCCATATCATGTGATTCAGGTGTTCCAATCCCCTCCATATCATGTGATTCAGGTGTTTCAATCCCCTCCATATCATGTGATTCAGGTGTTCCAATCCCCTCCCAATCATGTTATTCAGGTGCTCCAATCCCCTCCATATCATGTGATTCAGGTGTTCCAATCCCCTCCATATCCTGTGATTCAGGTGTTCCAATCCCCTCCATATCCTGTGATTCAGGCGTTCCAATCCCCTCCCAATCATGTGATTCAAGTGTTCCAATCCCCTCCATATCATGTGATTCAGGTGTTCCAATCCCCTCCATATCCTGTGATTCAGGTGTTCCAATCCCCTCCATATCATGTGATTCAGGTGTTCCAATCCCCTCCATGGACACAGGTGTATACAATCAAGCCCCTAGGCATGCAGACGGCTTCTACAAACATTGGTGAAAGAATGGGTCGCTCTCAGGAGCTCAGTGGCTCCAAGCGTGGTCCCGTGATAGGTGGCCACCTGGGCAATAAGTCCATCCGTGACATTTCCTGGCTACTAAATATTCCACGCTCCACTGTTAGTGGGATTATAACAAAGTGGAAGCCACTGGGAACAACAGCCACTCAGCCACCAAGTGGTAGGCCACGTCACATGACAGGGCGGGGTCAGCGCATGCTGAAGCGCACAGTGCGCAGAAGTCGCCAACTGTCTGCAGAGTCAATAGCTAAAGACCTCCAAACTTGGTGTGGCCTTCAGATGAGCCCAACAACAGTGCGTAGAGAGCTTCATGGAATGGGTTTCCATGGCCGAGCAGCTGCATCCAAGCCTTCCATCACCAAGAGCAATGCAAAGCGGCGGATGCCGTGGTGTAAAGCACGCCGCCACTGGACTCTAGAGCCTTGGAGACGTGTTCTCTGGAGAGACCAATAACGCTTCTCTGTCTGGCAATCCGATGGACGTGTCTGGGTTTGGCGGTGGCCAGGAGAACGGTACTTGCCTGACTGCATTGTGCCAAGTGTAAAGTTTGGTGGAGGGGGGATTATGGTGTGGGGGTTGTTTTTCAGGGGTTGGGCTTGGCCCCCTAGTTCCAGTGAAGGGAACTCTTAAGGTGACATTTTGGACAATTTCATGCCCCCAACTTTGTGGGAGGAGTTTGGGGATGGCCCCTCCCTGTTCCAACATGACTGCCCCCCCAGTGCACAAAGCAAGGTCCATAAAGACATGGAGGAGCCAGTTTGGGGTGGAGGAACTTGACTGTCCTGCACAGAGTCCTGACCTCAACCCCATAGAACACCTTTGGGATGAATTAGAGCGGAGACTGCGAGCCAGGCCTCCTCCCCCGACATCAGTGCCTCCTCCCCCGACATCAGTGCCCCTCCCCCGACATCAGTGCCTGACCTGACAAATGTGCTTCTGGAAGAATGGTCCAACCTTCCCATAGACACCCTCCTAAACCTTGTGGACGGCCTTCCCAGAAGAGTTGAAGCTGTTATAGCTGCAAAGGGCGGGGCCAACCCAATATTGAACCCTACGGACTAAGACTGGGGGGCCATTAAAGGTCATGTGTGTGGAAAGGGTGGGGCCAACTCAATATTGAACCCTACGGACTAAGACTGGGGGGCCATTAAAGGTCATGTGTGTGGAAAGGGTGGGGCCAACTCAATATTGAACCCTACGGACTAAGACTGGGGGGCCATTAAAGGTCATGTGTGTGGGAAGAGCGGGGCCAACTCAATATTGAACCATACGGACTAAGACTGGGGGGCCATTAAAGGTCATGTGTGGGAAGGGCGGGGCCAACTCAATATTGAACCCTACGGACTAAGACTGGGGGGCCATTAAAGGTCATGTGTGGGAAGGGCGGGGCCAACTCAATATTGAACCCTACGGACTAAGACTGGGGGGCCATTAAAGGTCATGTGTGTGGGAAGGGCGGGGCCAACTCAATATTGGACCCTAGGGACTAAGACTGGGGGGCCATTAAAGGTCGTGTGTGTGGGAAGGGCGGGGCCAACTCAATATTGAACCCTATAGACTAAGACTGGGGGACCATTAACCCCTTGACGCCGAGCGGCCGCATATTTGCCCCGTTTTCCAGCTTCCTGAAACACGTGACCTCTAAAAGAGACGCTTTCATCGCGCCCACTTTCTGATTCCCCTGTAGTTCCGGCACATGCGCAGTAGCTTCAGCCGATAACGCTTTTCATGGGATGTTCATCTTGCCGCTACACCGGCGCAGGATGTGCGTTGAATGTATGTCTACCTAGAGCTAGCTTGGCGCCAGCTTTAGGTCTATGTAGGGCTAGTTTTTTGGTGGAATCTACATTTAATCACGAATGTTTGTCAAAGGGGCGTGTCTGTGAGAATGGCAATGCAACACGTCCTTTCGGCCGCCATGTTTTTGTAGCCCAACTGCTGCTAAAGAGGTTTTGGCTGTTGAGGACGCCATTTTCTCGAGGATCACTTCCTCATGGCAGCGCGGCCTCTAGTGGTGGAGTATTTCTCAGTGGAAGTGAGCCGAAGGGGAACTTCGTCACGTGTCCTGTGGAAGTAGTGTGTCTGTGACAGGAATGAGACACGCGGTCTCATGCCGCCATTTTTCTGTAGGTCACATGCTGTATTTCATTGAGACGCCATTTTCCCGAAGATTATTAGTCTATAAGGCAGCGCGGCCTCTAGTGATGGAATATTCTCTTACGGAAAAGGGGGATAGCGGGAGATTCAAGCGGCTTCTATGGTAGGACCCCCCCCTCTCCCCTTCCTCCCCCCTCGCCTCCTTTTTTTTTTTTTCCAGTCTTCAACTTTCATTAGCATAATCCCCGGTGATCCTGCCATGAAGGCCCTTGTTCAGGCACTTCCTGTTATAAGGTGACAACTCTGTGTCCCTGTTGTGCTCCTGTGTTGTCACCCTGTCACAGGCTTCCAATGGAGACAACAAGCGGCCACTTTTAACACACATTCTACGGACATGACCCACTGCTTTCCCTGGTGATCCTGCCATGAAGCTGCTTGTTCAGGCACTTCCTGTTATGGGGTGACAACACTTAACCTCCTGTCCCCTTATTGCATTCCTGTGTTGTCACCCCACCACATGGGCTTCCAGTGGCTGTTTGGAAACACATGACTCCGATATGGAAACCCGCCCTGAGAAATGCCAAGCAGCCGTCACTGGAGGGTACGGAGACAGGAAGTGGCAGCAAAGAGGCTGCAGGGGATCGGCGGCTCTGAGAGAAGACAAAAAAAAAAGAAATTGAACTTTATATTTAGAAATCTGAGGATTGCTGAGAAAACACGGAGCGGAGTGAAGGCCGCCCAGTCCAGGCTGACGTCTGCTGTAGTATGGTAGATTGTCTGAGATTCCAGCGATTGGGCGATCTGCGTTCTGACCCCATGGCCTCTCTTTCCTCCGTAGATCTGACTGTGGGATGAAGACGCACGATTCCCAAAATGGAGCAGTTGGTGCAGTTGCAGTGCCCGGCCGGTGGTCTGCCCTCAGGTAGAGGCCTCCTTGCCCCCCGGGGCAGCGATCTCTATGTGTGTGGGGGTGGGGAATCCCTCCATGTTTTCTGCCTGCAGAGGAAGGCGATAACGGTAAGAGATTCGAAACGCACAATATGGGGGCAGAGGGGACAGGTGGGGGACAGCGGGGACAGGTGGGGGGAAGAGGGGACAGGTGGGGGGAAGAGGGGACAGGTGGAGGGAAGAGGGGACAGGTGGGGGGCGGAGGGGACAGGTGGAGGGCGGAGGGGACAGGTGGGGGACAGCGGGGACAGGTGGAGGGAAGAGGGGGGCGGAGGGGACAGGTGGAGGGTGGAGGGGACAGGTGGGGGGGTAGGAGGGGGCAGGTGGAGGGCGGAGGGGACAGCGGGGACAGGTGGAGGGAGGAGGGGACAGGTGGGGGGTGGAGGGGACAGTGGGGGTAGGAGGGGGCAGGTGGAGGGAGGAGGGGACAGGTGGAGGGCGGAGGGGACAGGTGGGGGGAGGAGGGGACAGGTGGGAGGCGGAGGGGACAGGTGGGGGGAGGAGGGGACAGGTGGGAGGCGGAGGGGACGGTGGGGGTAGGAGGGGGCAGGTGGGAGGCGGAGGGGACGGTGGGGGTAGGAGGGGGCAGGTGGAGGGAGGAGGGGACAGGTGGGGGGCGGAGGGGACAGTCTGGGAGGCGGAGGGGACAGGTGGGGGGGTAGGAGGGGACGGTGGGCGGGCAGAGGGGACAGTGGGGGTAGGAGGGGGCAGGTGGAGGGAAGAGGGGACAGGTGGGGGGCAGAGGGGACAGGTGGGGGTAGGAGGGGGCAGGTGGAGGGAAGAGGGGACAGGTGGGGGGCAGAGGGGACAGGTGGGGGACAGGGGGAGGGCAGCGTGGACAGGTGGGGGGCAGCGTGGACAGGTGGGGGGCAGGTGGAGGGCAGCGTGGACAGGTGGGGGGGGCAGCGTGGACAGGTGGGGGGGCAGCGTGGACAGGTGGGGGGCAGAGGGGACAGTGGGAGTAGGAGGGGGCAGGTGGAGGGAGGAGGGGACAGTGGGGGTAGGAGGGGGCAGGTGGGGGGAGGAGGGGACAGGTGGGGGGCAGAGGGGACAGTGGGAGTAGGAGGGGGCAGGTGGAGGGAGGAGGGGACAGGTGGGGGGTAGGAGGGGACAGGTGGGGGGGCAGAGGGGACAGTGGGGGTAGGAGGGGGCAGGTGGAGGGAAGAGGGGACAGGTGGGGGGCAGCGTGGACAGGTGGAGGGCAGCGGGGACAGGTGGGGGGCAGGTGGAGGGCAGCATGGACAGGTGGGGGGCAGAGGGGACAGGTGGGGGGCAGCGGGGACAGGTGGGGGGCAGCCTGACCGTCTCTTTAAGGCCCCCTTCACATAAAGGTGATTGGGAATAGTGGGCAGATTCTAAATCACAGAAAAGCGCACGACACGCATTTGGTGCCACGTATCCGGAGCGCCCCCCCGAATGCGGCCCAATAGTCAGACGGTGCCGGGTTCAGGACCAGCGTTTTGTCCCCGAGCTTCTTTGGAGCAACAGATGTGCATAGAGCAGCCCGTTCACGTGGGAACACGCTAAGGACATGTGAATGGGGCCTCAATCGCACATTCACCACGTGATAAAACGCACTGCAACCGGCCATAACAATCACGCGGCAAACCGCATCGCACGAAGGTGAACCCATTCATGGAAATAAATCTTTATTGACAATGAACAGCACAGATGCTGCGTTGGTGATGGCCCTCCTCAGTCACATGACTCAGTTTATTGATAATAGACACTTTTTTTCTTCCAGGCTGTATATTTATTTCCTTCCAGAATCTTCCATGTGGAAGTGGACGCCGGTCACCGGCAGCTGTACGTCGTGTGTGCGCGGCGCGGAGTCTACCGCCTGGAATGGGATGAGGCGGGGAGGTGAGTCACCTGACATTGCCGATATTCTCACACGTCCCGCAAGTGTCGCTATGGACTTCTATTCTGTATATTATAATGTAGTAACCCTTTTACCGCCGCTGCGGGGGAGGGGTGTAGATACAGCCGCCGGGGGTTGTGTAAATCTGGCAATCCAGTGGCTGTGCAGCTGCCAAGTCGATTCCACGAATCCAGTGAGTGACATTTATGTTTCCTCCACCATGTTTCCCAGGATGCGTGCGCCCATTGGCTGACCTGGGACGGCATAGCGGGGGCCTCCTAAAGGGGAGGGAGATCAGAGAACATCCACTCGCTGATCTCCTCTTCCTGCTAATGATCCAGCAGCCATGTGTAAAATGTCACTCCGGGTCTCGGTGTCACTGTCCCCACCTAGTAAGAAGCTAATCTGTACTCCAGCTTCACTGGGGGGGGGGAGGTGAGACTTCAGGGGTCTTATTGGCCTTTTAAGCCTCCGTAAAGAGAACCTGTCTTCAAAAATAATCATATTTTTGTCCCTTATGTGATGCTAAAAATAAAGTTTATTAAAAACAAAAGTGGAAAAAATTTGTTACACCAAAGCACTTAACCCCACAAAATATTTTTGAGAACCCCCCCCCCACCCCCACCCCCACGTAGGAATGTAAACACGTGCGCCTACATACAAAACCGTTGATTGCACCGACATGTTACAAAGCGCTGCACAAGCCGGAGCGGTCACAACAATTCTCCTCCCATCATTTACATGTGACTCCACACTGATGACCCGGGGGCAGGCCCGGACTGGGAGCGCGAGTAGGCCCGGACTGGGAGCGCGACTAGGCCCGGACTGGGAGCGCGAGTAGGCCCGGACTGGGAGCGCGAGTAGGCCCGGACTGGGAGCGCGAGTAGGCCCGGACTGGGAGCGCGAGTAGGCCCGGACTGGGAGCGCGAGTAGGCCCGGACTGGGAGCGCGAGTAGGCCCGGACTGGGAGCGCGAGTAGGCCCGGACTGGGAGCGCGAGTAGGCCCGGACTTTGGACCGCGAGTAGGCCCGGACTTTGGACCGCGAGTAGGCCCGGACTTTGGACCGCGAGTAGGCCCGGACTTTGGACCGCGAGTAGGCCCGGACTTTGGACCGCGAGTAGGCCCGGACTTTGGACCGCGAGTAGGCCCGGACTTTGGACCGCGAGTAGGCCCGGACTTTGGACCGCGAGTAGGCCCGGACTTTGGACCGCGAGTAGGCCCGGACTTTGGACCGCGAGTAGGCCCGGACTTTGGACCGCGAGTAGGCCCGGACTTTGGACCGCGACTAGGCCCGGACTTTGGACCGCGACTAGGCCCGGACTTATGGTTCTGCCCTAGCTTCATTGTTCTCCAATGTGTGGTGATGTCACAAACTTTGGCTCCGCCCTAACTTCCTTGTTCTCCAGTGCGTGGTGATGTCACAAATGTTGGCTCAGCTCCTCACTTTCTTGTTCTCCATTGCGTGGTGACGTCACAAGCGTTGGCTCAGCCTTCACTTTCTTGTTCTCCATTGCGTGGTGACGTCACAGACGTTGGCTCAGCCCTCACTTTCTCGTTCTCCAATGCGTGGTGACATCACAAGCGTTGGCTCAGCCTTCACTTTCTTGTTCTCCAGTGCGTGGTGACATCACAAGCGTTGGCTCGGCCCTCACTTTCTTGTTCTCCAGTGCGTGGTGACATCACAAGCGTTGGCTCGGCCCTCACTTTCTTGTTCTCCATTGCGTGGTGACGTCACAAGCGTTGGCTCAGCCTTCACTTTCTTGTTCTCCATTGCGTGGTGACGTCACAAGCGTTGGCTCAGCCTTCACTTTCTTTTTCTCCATTGCGTGGTGACGTCACAAGCGTTGGCTCAGCCCTCACTTTCTCATTCTCCAGTGCGTGGTGACGTCACAAGCGTTGGCTCAGCCCTCACTTTCTTGTTCTCCATTGCGTAGTGACGTCACAGACGTTGGCTCGGCCCTCACTTTCTTGTTCTCCAGTGCGTGGTGACGTCACAAGCGTTGGCTCAGCCCTCACTTTCTTGTTCTCCATTGCGTGGTGACGTCACAAGCGTTGGCTCAGCCCTCACTTTCTTGTTCTCCATTGCGTAGTGACGTCACAGACGTTGGCTCAGCCCTCACTTTCTCATTCTCCAGTGCGTGGTGACGTCACAAGCGTTGGCTCGGCCCTCACTTTCTCGTTCTCCATTGCGTGGTGATGTCACAAGCGTTGGCTCAGCCCTCACTTTCTTGTTCTCCAGTGCGTGGTGACGTCACAAGTGTTGGCTTGGCCCTCACTTTCTTGTTCTCCATTGGTGACGGTCATGAGCATTGCTATAGTTATGGGCATCTATGGGCATGCTAGCAGCTGTTTATTTATTTCACCCATTAGCGTGATTTCACCCTCAGCAATTGCGGAGAAACGAATGTGCCTTGTAGACTGAGTCACCTGATCCCTCAGTGCGTCAGTCCCTGTCTTCGAGGAGCTTACAGTTGAAGGCCGTATATCTCGTCTAAATATTAGGAACCAGCATGAGCAAAGCCTGGAGGACACCCCAAGGGAGAGCTAATTCAATGCAGATAGTGTCCCGACCAGGACTTGAACCTGGGGGGCCACAAAGCAGAAGTGCTAACCACCAAGCCACTGTTCTACTCCTGGGCCTGTTCATGGCATCTCGGCTTCTTCCCAAGTCTTGATGCGTGTGACGTCATCCCATGCCAGCCAATCAGGGCAGATGAAGACTGACACCTGGAGGAATCCAGGGAGCTGATGGCGTGGGACCTGGCGGCTGTCTGACCAATGCAGCAGACGTAGGTATTTGTTCCTCCTGGTTCAGCTTTATGAAGATGTGAGAAGCTTGGCTGGATTCAGAGTTCCTCCTTAACAAAACAGTCTATTCAGGTGGGAATTCCTCCATCTGTATGGCATTGGCTGGGCGGGCTGAGAGTCCTATAATCAGGAAATCAGAACCAGTGATCTCTCCGGACCAACATTCCCAGGAAGGAGAAGACAATACAACTGATTCCTCCAGAATGTAAATATTGGGTCAGATTTAGGTCCACTTCATGTCATACTGACACCAAACATCACATCCTTCCCGATATGCAGAGCTGATTGTACCGTTTACTGTGTGTGGGCCAAGAACCAAGGGCTTCATTACATTGGGGGTCAGTGGGGAGAATGTCCCTTACATTGGTGGTCAGTGGGAAGAATGTCCCTTACATTGGTGGTCAGTGGGAAGAATGTCCCTTACATTGGTGGTCAGTGGAAGAATGTCCCTTACATTGGTGGTCAGTGGGAAGAATGTCCCTTACATTGGTGGTCAGTGGAAGAATGTCCCTTAGATTGGGGGTCAGTGGGAAGAATGTCCCTTACATTGGGGGGTCAGTGGGAAGAATGTCCCTTACATTGGTGGTCAGTGGAAGAATGTCCCTTACATTGGTGGTCAGTGGGAAGAATGTCCCTTACATTGGGGGGTCAGTGGGAAGAATGTCCCTTACATTGGGGGGTCAGTGGGAAGAATGTCCCTTACATTGGTGGTCAGTGGGAAGAATGTCCCTTACATTGGTGATCAGTGGGAAGAATGTCCCTTACATTGGTGGTCAGTGGAAGAATGTCCCTTACATTGGTGGTCAGTGGAAGAATGTCCCTTAGATTGGGGGTCAGTGGGAAGAATGTCCCTTACATTGGGGGGTCAGTGGGAAGAATGTCCCTTACATTGGTGGTCAGTGGAAGAATGTCCCTTACATTGGTGGTCAGTGGGAAGAATGTCCCTTACATTGGGGGGTCAGTGGGAAGAATGTCCCTTACATTGGGGGGTCAGTGGGAAGAATGTCCCTTACATTGGTGGTCAGTGGGAAGAATGTCCCTTACATTGGGGGTCAGTGGGAAGAATGTCCCTTACATTGGTGGTCAGTGGAAGAATGTCCCTTACATTGGTGGTCAGTGGGAAGAATGTCCCTTACATTGGGGGTCAGTGGAAGAATGTCCCTTACATTGGGGGTCAGTGGAAGAATGTCCCTTACATTGGGGGTCAGTGGAAGAATGTCCCTTACATTGGGGGTCAGTGGGAAGAATTTCCCTTACATTGGGGGTCAGTGGAAGAATGTCCCTTACATTGGGGGTCAGTGGGAAGAATGTCCCTTACATTGGGGGTCAGTGGAAGAATGTCCCTTACATTGGGGGTCAGTGGGAAGAATGTCTCTTACATTGGGGGGTCAGTGGGAAGAATGTCCCTTACATTGGTGGTCAGTGGGAAGAATGTCCCTTACATTGGGGGTCAGTGGAAGAATGTCCCTTACATTGGGGGTCAGTGGGAAGAATTTCCCTTACATTGGGGGTCAGTGGGAAGAATGTCCCTTACATTGGGGGTCAGTGGGAAGAATGTCCCTTACATTGGGGGTCAGTGGGAAGAATGTCCCTTACATTGGGGGTCAGTGGGAAGAATTTCCCTTACATTGGGGGTCAGTGGGAAGAATGTCCCTTACATTGGTGGTCAGTGGGAAGAATGCCCCTTACATTGGGGGTCAGTGGGAAGAATGCCCCTTACATTGGGGGTCAGTGGGAAGAATGCCCCTTACATTGGGGGTCAGTGGGAAGAATGCCCCTTACATTGGGGGTCAGTGGGAAGAATGCCCCTTACATTGGGGGTCAGTGGGAAGAATGCCCCTTACATTGGGGGTCAGTGGGAAGAATGCCCCTTACATTGGGGGTCAGTGGGAAGAATGTCCCTTACATTGGGGGTCAGTGGGAAGAATGTCCCTTACATTGGGGGGATCAGTGGGAAGAATGTCCCTTACATTGGGGGGTCAGTGGGAAGAATGTCCCTTACATTGGGGGGGGGGTCAGTGGGAAGAATGTCCCTTACATTGGTGATCAGTGGGAAGAATGTCCCTTACATTGGTGGTCAGTGGGAAGAATGTCCCTTACATTGGTGATCAGTGGGAAGAATGTCCCTTACATTGGGGGGTCAGTGGGAAGAATGTCCCTTACATTGGGGGTCAGTGGGAAGAATGTCCCTTACATTGGGGGGGGTCAGTGGGAAGAATGTCCCTTACATTGGGGGTCAGTGGGGAGAATGTCCCTTACATTGGTGGTCAGTGGGAAGAATGTCCCTTACATTGGGGGGGGGGTCAGTGGGAAGAATGTCCCTTACATTGGGGGGTCAGTGGGAAGAATGTCCCTTACATTGGGTGGTCAGTGGGAAGAATGTCCCTTACATTGGGGGGTCAGTGGGAAGAATGTCCCTTACATTGGGGGGTCAGTGGGAAGAATGTCCCTTACATTGGGTGGTCAGTGGGAAGAATGTCCCTTACATTGGGGGGTCAGTGGGATGAATGTCCCTTACATTGGGGGTCGGTGGGAAGAATGTCCCTTACATTGGTGGTCGGTGGGAAGAATGTCCCTTACATTGGTGGTCGGTGGGAAGAATGTCCCTTACATTGGGGGGGTCAGTGGGAAGAATGTCCCTTACATTGGGGGTCAGTGGGAAGAATGTCCCTTACATTGGGGGGGTCAGTGGGAGGAATGTCCCTTACGTTGGGGATCAGTGGGAAGAATGTCCCTTACGTTGGGGATCAGTGGGAAGAATGTCCCTTACATTGGGGGGTCAGTGGGAAGAATGTCCCTTACATTGGGGGTCAGTGGGATGAATGTCCCTTACATTGGGGGTCAGTGGGATGAATGTCCCTTACATTGGGGGTCAGTGGGAAGAATGTCCCTTACATTGGGGGTCAGTGGGAAGAATGTCCCTTACATTGGGGGTCAGTGGGAAGAATGTCCCTTACATTGGGGGTCAGTGGGAAGAATGTCCCTTACGTTGGGGGGGTCAGTGGGAGGAATGTCCCTTACGTTGGGGGTCAGTGGGAAGAATGTCCCTTACGTTGGGGATCAGTGGGAAGAATGTCCCTTACATTGGGGGGTCAGTGGGAAGAATGTCCCTTACATTGGTGATCAGCGGGAAGAATGTCCCTTACATTGGGGGGTCAGTGGGATGAATGTCCCTTACATTGGGGGTCAGTGGGATGAATGTCCCTTACATTGGGGGGTCAGTGGGATGAATGTCCCTTACATTGGGGGTCAGTGGGAAGAATGTCCCTTACATTGGGGGGTCAGTGGGATGAATGTCCCTTACATTGGGGGTCAGTGGGAAGAATGTCCCTTACATTGGGGGTCAGTGGGAAGAATGTCCCTTACATTGGGGGTCAGTGGGAAGAATGTCCCTTACATTGGGGGTCACTGGGAAGAATGTCCCTTACATTGGGGGTCAGTGGGAAGAATGTCCCTTACATGCAGCTGGTGTCAGTGGTGCTCCTGTCACCCTCAGCAGGATCCCTGATTGAGGAAAGCTGCACTGACAGTTCTCTGATTGGTTCCTCCTGTTATCTGAAGTCGTTCTCTAATCGTTTGGATATTCGTTTTTATCTCTGCAGGTTGTTGCTGGAAGCAGATTCTACAACACAGAAGGGAGGGGTGACTGTCCACCATATTGGACCCGGTTTTTGCTGCTTGCAGGACCCCGGCGTCTGCTCCTTGACATTGGCCGGTGATGTTCTGGTCCTCGCTGTGCAGCAATCCAAAGAATGGAAAATGAAAGTCTTTCCCAGGAAATCGCTCCGTTATGAAGACCCGAACCCATCGCCGTCCAGAGAGGTGACATTACCAGGCATGGTGGTCACTCTGAACGCTCCTCCTCCGCACCCCGTCCTGTGCTGTGTCTCATTATGGAAAGAAGACAAAGTGAACGCAATCCCGTCTGCCTTCCTTCTGGAAGCTCGGTTGTTCAGTCGATTGTTTGGCGTTGATCTGGCTATGCTCGATTCCCCCATAATCCTTTGCGGCTTCCCCGACGGTCGGGTGGCATATTTTCCATTGAAGAATTCCGGTTCTTGTTACGACAATCAGAGCTCATTGACACTTCTCTACCACTTGGAGCAGCCGGTGGTCTCTGTTGGGGCAACTAAGATGGGACCGATTGATGGCGGCACTGAGCAGCCAATCGGGGGCTCTGGGAAGGTTCCCTGTGACTGTGTGCTGCTGATTGGACAGAGGGGCTCCTTGGTGTCGGTGACGTCTGGAGGTGAAGAGGAAGGTGCAGCCTGTGAATATCGGAGGTATCCTGTGCACGCTCCAGTGTGCTGCACATTGTACTCCACAGCCGGGGTCACCTACAGCAACCACTCCGACCTCTTCTCCATCACCATTCCCGGAGCCGAGGATGGAGCCACTGCCTCTGCACCAAGGGGTTCCGTTGTGTCATCAGTCCGACATCATGTGCCTATGATTGCAGCCGTATCCCAGAACATTCACAATTCTGATGGTAGGTCCCAGTCACTATATCCCCTCCCCCGCATTCACTATATCCGCTCCCCCCGGACCCCACATTCACTGTATCCGCTCCCCCCGGACCCCGCATTCACTGTATCCGCTCCCCCCGGACCCTGCATTCGCTATATCCGCTCCCCCCGGGACCCCGCATTCACTGTATCCGCTCTCCCCGGACCCCGCATTCACTATATCCGCTCTCCCCGGACCCCGCGTTCACTGTATCCGCTCTCCCCGGACCCCGCGTTCACTGTATCCGCTCTCCCCGGACCCCGCGTTCACTGTATCCGCTCTCCCCGGACCCCGCGTTCACTATATCCGCTCTCCCCGGATCCCGCGTTCACTATATCCGCTCTCCCCGGACCCCGCATTCACTATATCCGCTCTCCCCGGACCCCGCATTCACTATATCCCCTCTCCCCGGACCCCGCATTCACTATATCCGCTCTCCCCGGACCCCGCATTCCCTATATCCGCTCTCCCCGGACCCCGCATTCCCTATATCCGCTCTCCCCGGACCCCGCATTCACTATATCCCCTCTCCCCGGACCCCGCATTCACTATATCCGCTCTCCCCGGACCCCGCATTCCCTATATCCGCTCTCCCCGGTCCCCGCATTCACTATATCCGCTCTCCCAGGACCCCGCATTCACTATATCCTCTCTCCCCGGACCCGCATTCCATATATCCGCTCTCCCCGGACCCCACATTCACTATATCCGCTCTCCCCGGACCCCGCATTCACTGTATGCTCTCTCCCCGGACCCCGCATTCACTACATCCTCTCTCCCCGGACCCCGCATTCACTGTATCCACTCTCCCCGGACCCCGCATTCACTATATCCGCTCTCCCCGGACCCCACATTCACTACATCCGCTCCCCCCGGACCCCACATTCACTGTATCCGCTCCCCCTGGACCCCGCATTCACTGTATTTGCTCTCCCCGGACCCCGCATTCACTATATCCGCTCTCCCAGGACCCCGCATTCACTATATCCTCTCTCCCCGGACCCGCATTCCATATATCCGCTCTCCCCGGACCCCACATTCACTATATCCGCTCTCCCCGGACCCCGCATTCACTGTATGCTCTCTCCCCGGACCCCGCATTCACTACATCCTCTCTCCCCGGACCCCGCATTCACTGTATCCACTCTCCCCGGACCCCGCATTCACTATATCCGCTCTCCCCGGACCCCACATTCACTGTATCCGCTCCCCCCGGACCCCACATTCACTGTATCCGCTCCCCCCGGACCCTGCATTCACTGTATTTGCTCTCCCCGGACCCCACATTCACTATATCCGCTCTCCCCGGACCCCGCATTCACTGTATTTGCTCTCCCCGGACCCCGCATTCACTGTATCCGCTCTTCCCGGACCCCGCATTCACTGTATCCGCTCTTCCCGGACCCCGCATTCACTGTATCCGCTCTTCCCGGACCCCGCATTCACTGTATCCGCTCTTCCCGGACCCCGCATTCACTGTATCCGCTCTTCCCGGACCCCGCATTCACTGTATCCGCTCTTCCCGGACCCCGCATTCACTGTATCCGCTCTTCCCGGACCCCGCATTCACTGTATCCGCTCTTCCCGGACCCCGCATTCACTATATCCGCTCCCCCCGGGACCCCGCATTCACTGTATCCCCTCCCCCGGACCCCGCATTCACTATATCCGCTCTCCCCGGACCCCGCATTCGCTATATCCGCTCCCCCCCGGACCCCGCATTCACTGTATCCGCTCTTCCCGGACCCCGCATTCACTGTATCCGCTCTTCCCGGACCCCGCATTCACTGTATCCGCTCTTCCCGGACCCCGCATTCACTGTATCCGCTCTTCCCGGACCCCGCATTCACTGTATCCGCTCTTCCCGGACCCCGCGTTCACTGTATCCGCTCTCCCCGGACCCCGCGTTCACTGTATCCGCTCTCCCCGGACCCCGCGTTCACTGTATCCGCTCTCCCCGGACCCCGCGTTCACTGTATCCGCTCTCCCCGGACCCCGCGTTCACTGTATCCGCTCTCCTCGGACCCCGCGTTCACTGTATCCGCTCTCCCCGGACCCCGCGTTCACTGTATCCGCTCTCCCCGGACCCCGCGTTCACTGTATCCGCTCTCCCCGGACCCCGCGTTCACTGTATCCGCTCTCCCCGGACCCCGCGTTCACTGTATCCGCTCTCCCCGGACCCCGCGTTCACTGTATCCGCTCTCCCCGGACCCCGCGTTCACTGTATCCGCTCTCCCCGGACCCCGCGTTCACTGTATCCGATTTCCCTGGACCCCGCATACAGTGAAGGAAATGTGTATTTGCTCCCCGGTTGATGCTGAATGTTCGCCCCTCACACAGAAATGATCGGTCTAACAATGGAATGTTCGCCCCTCACACAGAAACGATCGGTCTAACAATGGAATGTTCGCCCCTCACACAGAAATGATCGGTCTAACAATGGAATGTTCGCCCCTCACACAGAAATGATCGGTCTAACAATGGAATGTTCGCCCCTCACACAGAAATGATCGGTCTAACAATGGAATGGTCGCCCCTCACACAGAAATGATCGGTCTAACAATGGAATGTTCGGTGTAACACTGAGAGACAGAATACAACAACAAATTCAGCAGAAATGCGTCTAACAAATGATGACGGATCTGCATGTTCATGAGGGAAAGAAGGATTTGATCCCCTTCACAAAACATGACTTAGTACTTGGTGGCCAATCCCTTGTTGGCCATCACAGAGGTCAGACGTTTCCTGGAGTTGGCCCCCAGGTTCGCACACATCTCAGGAGGGATTTTGGCCCACTCCTCTTGGCAGATCCTCTCCAAGTCATTAAGGTTTGGTGGCTGACGTTTGGCAACTCGAACTTTCAGCTCCTCCACAGATTTTCCATCGGATGAAGGTGTGGAGACTGGCTAGGCCACTCCAGGACCTTAATGTGCTTCTTCTTGAGCCGCTCCTTTGTTGCCTTGGCCGTGTGTTTTGGGTCATTGTCATGCTGGAACACCCATCCACCACCCATTTTCAATGCCCTAGCTGAGGGAAGAAGGTTCTCACCCAAGATTTGATGGTACATTGCCCCGTCCATCGTCCCTTTGATGCGGTGCAGTTGTCCTGTCCCCTTAGCAGAAACCCCCCCCCCCCCCCCAAAGCAGAATGTTTCCACCACCATGTTTCACAGTTGGGATGGTGTTCTTGGGATCATAGGCAGCATTCCTCCTCCTCCAAACACGGCGAGTTGAGTTGATGCCAAAGAGCTGGATTTTGGTCTCCTCTGACCACAACACTTCCCACCAGTCCTCCTCGGCATCATTCAGATGTTCAGTGGCAGACTTCAGACGGGCCTGGACATGGGCTTTCTTGAGCAGAGGGACCGTGCGGGCACTGCAGGATTTCAGTCCTTGTCGGCGTAGTGTGGTACCAATTGTTTTCTTGGTGACTGTGGTCCCAGCTGCCTGGAGATCATTGACAAGATCCTCACGTGTAGTTCTGGGATGATTCCTCCCTGTTCTCATGATCATTGACACTCCACGAGGTGAGATCTTGCATGGTGCACCAGACCTAGGGAGACTGACACTTGTTTTGTGTTTCTTCCATTTGTGAATGATTGCACCAACTGTTGTCACCTTCTCACCAAGCTGCTTGGCCATAGTTTGGTAGCCCAGTCCAGCCTTGTGTAGGTCTACCATCTTGTCCCTGACATCCTTGGACAGCTCTTTGGTCTTTGCCATGGTGGAGAGTTTGGAATCTGATGGTTTGATGGCTCCTGTGGACAGGTGTCTTTTATACAGGTAACACAATGAGATTAGCAGCACTCCCTTTAAGAGACTGCTTCTAATCTCAGCTTGTTACCTGTATGAGAGACACCTGGGAGCCAGAAATCCTGCTGAATGATAGGGGATCAAATCCTTCTTTCCCTCATGAACATGCAGATCCGTCATCATTTGTTAGACACATTTCTGCTGAATTTGTTGTTGTATTCTGTCTCTCAGTGTTACACCGAACATTCCATTGTTAGACCGATCGTTTCTGTGTGAGGGGCGAACATTCCATTGTTAGACCGATCGTTTCTGTGTGAGGGGCGAACATTCCATTGTTAGACCGATCGTTTCTGTGTGAGGGGCGAACATTCCATTGTTAGACCGATCATTTCTGTGTGAGGGGCGAACATTCCATTGTTAGACCGATCATTTCTGTGTGAGGGGCGAACATTCCATTGTTAGACCGATCGTTTCTGTGTGAGGGGCGAACATTCCATTGTTAGACCGATCGTTTCTGTGTGAGGGGCGAACATTCCATTGTTAGACCGATCGTTTCTGTGTGAGGGGCGAACATTCCATTGTTAGACCGATCGTTTCTGTGTGAGGGGCGAACATTCCATTGTTAGACCGATCGTTTCTGTGTGAGGGGCGAACATTCAGCATCAGCCGGGGAGCGAATACACATTTCCTGCACTGTATGTATATATTTGTCTGTAATGATGACATACATTGTATACAGTCCAGGGGAGCAAATACTTATATCCTGCACTGTATGTACTCCGGTGTCATTCCCCAGATTTCTTCAGTGTCTTCATGGTTTCAGGCCAAAATTATGTCTTACATCCCAGGAGTCTCCAGGAGGGGAGGAGGGGCTTTCCTAGCTTCGGGAAGTCATGAATTATCTGCCCTTACTCAAGATGGCCGCAGCTAGAAATGTTAAGGGGGGTGTTTTTCAAATTGATTTCTCAGCAGAATAAATCATGGAGACATGAATGGATGGGGGGAGTTTGCTTGAATATTAAATATTTGTTAAATCGTGGTTTCCGTTTTGTGGGCTTCTTACGTTTGGGCGGAGCTAGTCCTGACAAAAAGGCACGCTGCGCTGGGGAGCGATTCCTCTTCAGTAGAGCTGTCGGCCAACAGTGAGAGATAACTACTCCCTTCTTTTGCAGCCACACTTCTGGCAACTGCGACTGCAGAGCTGCGACTTGATAATTGTGTCGCCCTTCAGAAGTTGTTGTAACTTTTATATCTTTCTCTTTACAGGCACAGAGCTGGTCCTCCTATCCAGCAGAGGGCGCCTCATGCTGCGCGGGTTAAATCAGAAGGGAAGCTGCGGTCAGAGGCCTGGACTGGAGAGTGACAACACTGGACTCCGGATTAGGGAGCTGCTGTCCGGGATTGGCTCCGTGTCAGACAGGTGAGCACTTTGTTTATTGGGACTCACAGGTGACCTTCCATCAGGACAACGATCGCCAGGAAACGTTTATAAGATCGACCTCTGTTTGCCCGCCGTTACTCTAAATGGAACTAAACCCTCCTATTCTTCACAGCCAAGGAAGCTGCCATCTTGGCCCCCGTTTGCCATCTTGGCCCCCGTTTGCCATCTTGGCCCCCGTTTGCCATCTTGGCCCCCGTTTGCCATCTTGGCCCCCGTTTGCCGTTTCCATAGTGCTGCACATGTGGTCAGCTATGACAGCAGCCATTTGATGGCTGAGAACACGAGCAACTGTGCCCGCTCCCATTCACACCACGCCTTCAGTGTAACTTTTTTGGGAAATTGTGAAATCTGAAGGTTTAGTTCCACTTGAACCCTTTCGCAGCCAGAGCCGTTTTTTCCATTTTTCGCACACATTTAAAAAAAATAATTTTAGGCCTGAAGATTAAACAAAACCCCCGAAACGATCTATTTTCTGAACGCAGACACCCCGGAGAACAAGATGGCGTGAGACCCAATTACTCCGCACCCCCCGGATTGTGTATTGCAGCCGGTGCTGGCCGGTCCCTCCGACACACAGACTTGGCAGCGAATATGAGCCCCTATAAGGGGGATAACAACCATCAGGCTGCTTTCACACTGATCCTCGCAGCGCACCTCCGGCTTTCCTGCGGGTTAGCTGCAGCGAGCCATAGACTTCTGTTATATCCTGCGGGGGTGCTGCGCACCTGATTGCAGGAGTTTTGGTTTGCTCTCTGAAAAGGCCCCACACCTGCAGGATATAATAGAAGTCTAAGGCAAGGCGCAGCCAACCCGCAGCAAAGCCACAGACTCACTGCACTGCACCCGCGGTGCCGATAAACCGCATCAGTGTGAAAGCAGCCGGCTCAGGATAGTAAAGGCTCATTTACATGTGCGGTTTGAGGTGGGGGGGGTCAGTAAAACCCCATAGTTGAGACGTATTTTTACCACACACCCCAGCCACTGGTGTAATGTCATTGGTCGCAATATCGACCCCGCCCCATGCTCCAGGGGGGCCTATGCGGCCTCCCTGTCACTTTACATATGGACAGGAGGGGCAACGGGGTCGGCATATACAGGAACCAATCCTCTCCATTTTCCTCCTGCAACCCTCTGAATGCTAGTGGGAGGGAGAGGAGGAGAAGCCGGCTTTCAGCGGCTGCAGGAGGAAAATGGAGAGGATCGGTTCCTGTATATGTGGCCTCCCTGTCACTTTACATATGGACTGGAGGGGCAACGGGGTCGGCATATACAGAAACCGATCCTCTCCATTTTCCTCCTGCAGCTGCTGAAAGCCGGCTTCTCCTCCTCTCCCTCCCACCAGCATTCAGCAGCTGCAGGAGGAAAATATTCATGATGCCGTTCAAAATAAAAAGATTTAAATTCTGAACTATTGACAAAAAGGTGAGCGCCCCTATAAGAGGACGTGGCTGGGCAACGGCCTACATGGCGGGATCACCAGGAAACATTTTCACGAAAACTGAAAAATATTGGAAATGCCCATTTGGACCTCTTGACCAATCAGATTGGTTGCCAATAGACTCTTGCAGTAGCTCCTCCCCTTTCTGTAAGGTTGTGTCTCTGCAGAGTATCTCGCTCCTCCCCTTTCTGTAAGGTTGCGTTGTCTCTGCAGAGTATCTCGCTCCTCCCCTTTCTGTAAGGTTGCGTTGTCTCTGCAGAGTATCTCGCTCCTCCCCTTTCTGTTAGGCTGCATTGTGTCTCTGCAGAGTATCTCGCTCCTCCCCTTTCTGTAAGGTTGCGTTGTCTCTGCAGAGTATCTCGCTCCTCCCCTTTCTGTAAGGCTGCATTGTGTCTCTGCAGAGTATCTCGCTCCTCCCCTTTCTGTAAGGTTGCGTTGTCTCTGCAGAGTATCTCGCTCCTCCCCTTTCTGTAAGGCTGTGTTGTGTCTGCAGAGTATCTCGCTCCTCCCCTTTCTGTAAGGCTGCGTTGTGTCTCTGCAGAGTATCTCGCTCCTCCCCTTTCTGTAAGGCTGCGTTGTCTCTGCAGAGTATCTCGCTCCTCCCCTTTCTGTAAGGTTGCGTTGTCTCTGCAGAGTATCTCGCTCCTCCCCTTTCTGTAAGGCTGCATTGTGTCTCTGCAGAGTATCTCGCTCCTCCCCTTTCTGTAAGGTTGCGTTGTCTCTGCAGAGTATCTCGCTCCTCCCCTTTCTGTAAGGCTGCGTTGTGTCTCTGCAGAGTATCTCGCTCCTCCCCTTTCTGTAAGGTTGTGTCTCTGCAGAGTATCTCGCTCCTCCCCTTTCTGTAAGGTTGCGTTGTCTCTGCAGAGTATCTCGCTCCTCCCCTTTCTGTAAGGCTGTGTTGTGTCTGCAGAGTATCTCGCTCCTCCACTTTCTGTAAGGTTGCATTGTGTCTCTGCAGAGTATCTCGCTCCTCCCCTTTCTGTAAGGCTGTGTTGTGTCTCTGCAGAGTATCTCGCCTGAAGTCGGCCGTCGGTGAGAAGAGAAGGTCATTACAGAAGCTGAACCAGGCGATGTCACTCAGCCGCCAGCTCCTGTCCGGTGATTGGACGAGCGGTCCCTTGCAGTGTGACGTGAGGACGTCGTGGACCCGGATGCTGCAGACGGACTGTATCACCGTGTCCTGCACCCTGGAGAACGGGACTGACTGTGTCCTGGAGGAAGGATGGACTGTGTGTGTCCTGATCTCCTCCAACACCTCCTATTCCTTTCCTCTTCCATCGCTAAAACCCGGAGAGAGGACGGGGATGACCTTCCCTCTGCCTGCTCACACCTACCGCTGTCTGGATTTCCCCATCAAAATGGCCTTCACTTTGTTTTATGACTTAGAGGGACTTTTCAGGGACTCCGGTCTGCCTGCAGCTCCTTCCCCGGCCCGGCATGGGGTGTGTATACCTCTACAGGAGCACAGTGTGGACTTACTGCAGTGTCTGCGCACTGGTCCCCAAACAAGCCGCCATCTTGAGTCTCTTCATGTGATGCCGGAGGATGTGGCCCGAGTCTTTATGGAGGCGTCAGATGAGACGCGGCGTGCAGCCATTGATGACCAAGGAGCACCGCTAAGAACACGACTTCATGTATCCGCCTCCTTATTGGCCCACGCCTTGCAGAATGGAACTTCCGGTGAGCAGACGGGGACAAATGGGTTTTATTTTCATTAAAATTAACCCCTTATGGGGAAGTATAGCTTTAATGCCACAAAAATACCCTATATTGCCCCAAGTATTGTCCCCCCCCCCCCCCCCCCATACATACACTATATTGCCCCAAGTATTGGTCCGCCTGCCTTTCCACACACATGACCTTTAATGGCCTCCCAGTCTTAGTCCGTAGGGTTCAATATTGAGTTGGCCCCGCCCTTTCCCCTGCACATGACCTGTAATGGCCCCCCAGTCTTAGTCCGTAGGGTTCAATATTGAGTTGGCCCCGCCCTTTCCACGCACATGACCTTTAATAGCCCCCCAGTCTTAGTCCATAGGGTTCAATATTGAGTTGGCCCCGCCCTTCCCACACACATGACCTTTAATGGCCCCCCAGTCTTAGTCCGTAGGGTTCAATATTGAGTTGGCCCCGCCCTTTGCAGCTATAACAGCTTCAACTCTTCTGGGAAGGCCGTCCACAAGGTTTAGGAGGGTGTCTATGGGAAGGTTGGACCATTCTTCCAGAAGCACATTTGTCAGGTCAGGCACTGATGTCGGGGGAGGGGCACTGATGTCGGGGGAGGGGCACTGATGTCGGGGGAGGAGGCCTGGCTCGCAGTCTCCGCTCTAATTCATCCCAAAGGTGTTCTATGGGGTTGAGGTCAGGACTCTGTGCAGGACAGTCAAGTTCCTCCACCCCAAACTGGCTCCTCCACGTCTTTATGGACCTTGCTTTGTGCACTGGTGGGCAGTCATGTTGGAACAGGAAGGGGCCATCCCCAAACTCCTCCCACAAAGTTCGGAGCATGAAATTGTCTAAAATGTCGCCTTAAGAGTTCCCCTCACTGGAACTAGGGGGCCAAGCCCAACCCCTGAAAAACAACCCCCACACCATAATCCCCCCTCCACCAAACTTTACACAATGCAGTCAGGCAAGTATCGTTCTCCTGGCCACCGCCTAACCCAGACATGTCCATCGGATGGCCAGACAGAAAAGCGTGATTGGTCCCTCCAGAGAACACATCTCCATGCTCTAGAGTCCAGTGGCGGCGTGCTTTACACCACGGCATCCGACACTTTGCATTGCACTTGGTGATGGAAGGCTTGGATGCAGCTGCTCGGCCATGGAAACCCATTCCATGAAGCTCTCTACACACTGTTGTTGGGCTCATCTGAAGGCCACACCAAGTTTAGAGGTCTTTAGCTATTGACTCTGCAGACAGTTGGCGACTTCTGCGCACTGTGCGCTTCAGCATGCGCTGACCCCGCCCTGTCATGTGACGTGGCCTACCACTTGGTGGCTGAGTGGCTGTTGTTCCCAGTGGCTTCCACTTTGTTATAATCCCACTAACAGTTGAGCGTGGAATATTTAGTAGCCAGGAAATGTCACGGATGGACTTATTGCCCAGGTGACCACCTATCACGGGACCACGCTTGGAGTCACTGAGCTCCTGAGAGCGACCCATTCTTTCACCAATGTTTGTAGAAGCCGTCTGCATGCCTAGGGGCGTGATTGTATACACCTGTGTCCATGGAGGGGATTGGAACACCTGAATCACATGATATGGAGGGGATTGGATCACCTGAATCACATGATTGGGAGGGGATTGGAACGCCTGAATCACATGATTGGGAGGGGATTGGAACACCTGAATCACATGATTGGGAGGGGATTGGAACGCCTGAATCACATGATTGGGAGGGGATTGGAACGCCTGAATCACATGATTGGGAGGGGATTGGAACGCCTGAATCACATGACTGGGAGGGGATTGGAACACCTGAATCACATGATTGGGAGGGGATTGGAACACCTGAATCACATGATTGGGAGGGGATTGGAACACCTGAATCACATGATTGGGAGGGGATTGGAACACCTGAATCACATGATTGGGAGGGGATTGGAACACCTGAATCACATGACTGGGAGGGGATTGGAACACCTGAATCACATGACATGGAGTGGATTGGAACACCTGAATCACATGACATGGAGGGGATTGGAACACCTGAATCACATGACTGGGAGGGGATTGGAACACCTGAATCACATGACTGGGAGGGGATTGGAGCACCTGAATCACATGATTGGGAGGGGATTGGAGCACCTGAATCACATGATTGGGAGGGGATTGGAGCACCTGAATCACATGATATGGAGGGGATTGGGACACCTGAATCACATGATATGGAGGGGATTGGGACACCTGAATCACATGATTGGGAGGGGATTGGGACACCTGAATCACATGATATGGCGGGGATTGGGACACCTGAATCACATGATATGGCGGGGATTGGAACACCTGAATCACATGATTGGAGGGGATTGAACACCTGAATCACATGATATGGAGGAGATTGGGACACCTGAATCACATGATTGGAGGAGATTGGGACACCTGAATCACATGATTGGAGGACGGGGGACAATACTTTTTGCAATATAGTGTATATGTACGCTGTTCTGCGCTCAATCTCCTTCCTCCAGCACAGTGACTACGCAGCTCCGAATCTGTTTATGGTGGCCTGCGGGATGGTCTCCTGATCATGTGACCGTTGTGACAGCCAATCACTAAGATAACATGATTGGGACGCTCAGTTAATGCCATAAGAGGCATCCAGCTTCCGATGACTGAGGAGGACCAAGATGGTGGCCTGGGTCCCAAGCTGCGGCACCTGATCAGCAGATAATAGCGGGATAAGGTTGGATCCTCTGGTCAGGTGAGTACTGCAGGACTTGACAAATTTGCTTTGAATCTAGGCGCCAGGTTTTTTTTGTAGCGTACCGTGGGTTGTCCGCGTCCGGGACTTCATACGATGCGATTTGCCACATGACAATCGTGGCAAAACTGCACCACCTTTTAGGCGCCACTGAAAATAATGGCGCCTGAACTTGTGTTTTGCTATCGCCGTGATTCTGCCGTGATCCCCATATGTCCGGGTGTGAATGGCACCTCCCTGGTCCACACACATGCGTGTCTGGATTCGTTTTGAAACTCACAGATTCCCATGACAGGCTGGATATTATGTTCCTATTGAGGTGGTTCTTACAGATGCGATCCACATGCGTTGTGTTTTGAGGGCCTTTATGAAAAGGGTGGTGTGTGCGTTTGTGGCGCTGCGTTCCAGACTCCAAGTGATAGAGTGGCATGCGGAGATCCGTGTTCACATAGGACTGCTATTGACAGGACTTTTCTCATGGAAGCCTACGGGGGCCCGACTTCCCATGGAAGCCTACGGGGGCCCGACTTCCCATGGAAGCCTACGGGGGGCCCGACTTCCCATGGAAGCCTACGGGGGGCCCGACTTCCCATGGAAGCCTACGGGGGGCCCGACTTCCCATGGAAGCCTACGGGGGGCCCGACTTCCCATGGAAGCCTACGGGGGGCCCGACTTCCCATGGAAGCCTACGGGGGGCCCGACTTCCCATGGAAGCCTACGGGGGGCCCGACTTCCCATGGAAGCCTACGGGGGGCCCGACTTCCCATGGAAGCCTACGGGGGGCCCGACTTCCCATGGAAGCCTACGGGGGCCCGACTTCCCATGGAAGCCTACGGGGGGCCCGACTTCCCATGGAAGCCTACGGGGGGCCCGACTTCCCATGGAAGCCTACGGGGGGCCCGACTTCCCATGGAAGCCTACGGGGGGCCCGACTTTCCATGCAAGCCTATGGGAGGCAACTTCCTATGGGAGGCGACTTCCAACGGAAGCCTTTGGGAGGCGACTCCCCACGGGAGCCTATGGGGCGCGACTCCCCACGGGAGCCTATGGGGCGCGACTCACCACGGGAGCCTATGGGGCGCGACTCACCACGGGAGCCTATGGGGCGCGACTTCCCACGGGAGCCTATGGGGCGCGACTTCTCATTGAAGTCTATGTAGGGGGGGAGGCAGGCAGGACTGACTGATTGTTTGACTGCTGTGATTGGCTACCATAGGGGGTCAAATGAACAGAAGCCAGTCCCGCCGGCTCCTAATCATTAGTAAAGACTGAGATCTGTCTTTGCCAGCTCGGTCCCTGCGCTCCCAGCACAGAAAGCTCTGCTGCCCACGGATGCGCAGGCGTGGCATGTGAGCTTTAAAGCCCGCCCCTTTTTCTTGACGCACATGTGTGTTACGTGGGCAGCGGGAGGTAAAAGCTGAACTGCAGGTATAGAAGTTATGTCATGGATCCAGCTCAGCCCAACGTAGGTCTGCATGTGCCGGAGTCACATGCAGTGTGGTGGTGTCATTGCTGCTACAGGGATCACCGCTGCCACCCGATATCTTCCATTTACAAAGGACAAATACCGCGCTGCAGGAAGACGAAGATCTGCCGATTGCCATTTTGCATTTTTTATTTTTTCTTCCAGGGAGCCCCCTGTGTCCGGCTGTACTGCACTGGCTGCTGTCCATGGACCTGGTGAAGGAGCAGAACCTGGTGGAGGTGCAAGGTGTCACCCCAGATGGGAAGGAGTTCGGTTTGCAGATACAAGAGGTCAGTGCTGACATCCCCAGTGACACCAATCAGTGCTAATAAAAAATCACTGACACTGTACTAATGGCACTGGGCAGGAACGGGGTAATGTGAGGGGCGATCAAAGGGTTAACTGTGTGCTGTTACTAGGGAGATATGCTGTGCAGAGATACAAAGCAGCATGTCCTTGCTGACAGCAGAGAGAGCTGTGTTGTTTACATACAGACCTCTCCCCTGTCCGCTTTACCTGACGATCGTCGAGTGCCAGCTGGGACCCGGTGTTTTACATCCCGGGGCTAGGGACAGCCAGGCTGGGGAGGAAAGAGCTAGATGATGCTGGCTGTTCTTCAGACAGGAAGTGAGACGGAGTTCTATCTGACTGGCTGCAGCTTCTAATGCACATTGTGAGAAGCTCCCAGTGTGCAGTGACATCAGAGGAAGTCATTCCAGTCCAGGGGAGGAGCCAGTACGCCTGTGCAAGACTGGAGGGGAGGAGCCGGTACGCCTGTGCAAGACTGGAGGGGAGGAGCCGGTACGCCTGTGCAAGACTGGAGGGGAGGAGCCGGTACGCCTGTGCAAGACTGGAGGGGAGGAGCCGGTACGCCTGTGCAAGACTGGAGGGGAGGAGCCGGTACGCCTGGGCAAGACTGGAGGGGAGGAGCCGGTACGCCTGGGCAAGACTGAAGGGGAGGAGCCGGTACACCTGTGCCAGACTGAAGGGGAAGCTGGAGGGGGGATTTAATCGGGAATGGGGTATTAATGTGCAGATGGTGATTTTTCGGTGATTTCTCTTCCTACAGGTAGCAGTGGCAGGTCTGGCTGCAGCAGGAAGTGTCCCGGCCATTGAAATACAGATCCTCGGCTCCCAGGTCCACGTTGTGGCTGCACTACACCTGGCAGTGATCCGTCGTCTCCAGGTATGAATACAGATGAATTCCTGATATTGGGGACATACTTTGAGGGGTTCAGCCATTGACATGTAGTGGAGGTGTCTCTCCTTCGGTTTGAACCCCCTAAAAGCTGTACTACCAGGCAATGGATGCGGTTGCAGTGTGGCCCCATTCACCTGATTGGGCTGCATTTGGTGGGTGGTAGCATCTGCTGAAAGACGCGGGGGGTGTAATTCCTGCCATAGCCACGAAGCAAATCATTGCGGCAGCAGCCTGTGTACACCCCTGGCCGCTGTCTTTCTAGCTGATGGGGATGGTCGAGAGGCGATAAACATGTCTCAACCATTTGGTTTTTACCACCCCTCAACTACTGTAAAGGAGCCCTGCGTGTAGTAGGCGTGTAGTAGGCGTGTAGTGGGCGTGTAGTGGGCGTGTGATGGTTAGTGGCACAAACCATGATAAGAGTTTCATGTGACTTCTGAATTCATTCTCCAGACCTTACTTCAGCAAAACCAAAATGGCGGTCACCCCCCAGACCTGGATTTGGGGAAGGTCCAGCAGCAGTTTAGCGCTCAGGAGGTAAGTCACTTTTCCCGAATATCGAGGTGATTGTTACCCAATAATGTACCAGAAAACATCTTTTCTTCTAATAAAGTCACAATCACCTTCTATGAACAGATCGGCCCCTTATAGAAATGTCATACAATACGGACACACGCAGGACCCCATCCACCAATCCGATTGCCTCTCGGGGGATCAGGAAGGAATTGTTCCCCTGCAGGAGCAGATTGGATCGTGCTTTGCTGGGATTATTACCTTCCTCTGGATCCACTGTGGGTGGAGGAGTATAACTTTTTTTTTTTTTTTTTAATGGTTGAACTGGATGGACTTTTGGCAGCCAGACTAACTATGTAACTACAGTGAAGGAGATGTGTATTTGCCCCCCCCCCCCCCCCCCCCCCGATGGTGAATGTTCGCCCCTCACACAGAAATGATCGGTCTAATAATGGAATGTTCCCCCCTCACACAGAAACGATCGGTCTAACAATGGAATGTTCCCCCTCACACAGAAACGATCGGTCTAACAATGGAATGTTCACCCCTCACACAGAAACGATCGGTCTAACAATGGAATGTTCGCCCCTCACACAGAAACGATCGGTCTAACAATGGAATGTTCTCCCCTCACACAGAAATGATCGGTCTAACAATGGAATGTTCGCCCCTCACACAGAAACGATCGGTCTAACAATGGAATGTTCGCCCCTCACACAGAAATGATCGGTCTAACAATGGAATGTTCGGTGTAACACTGAGAGACAGAATACAACAACAAATTCAGCAGAAATGCGTCTAACAAATGATGACGGATCTGCATGTTCATGAGGGAAAGAAGGATTTGATCCCCTATCATTCAGCAGGATTTCTGGCTCCCAGGTGTCTCTCATACAGGTAACAAGCTGAGATTAGAAGCAGTCTCTTAAAGGGAGTGCTGCTAATCTCATTGTGTTACCTGTATAAACAGACACCTGTCCACAGGAGCCATCAAACCATCAGATTCCAAACTCTCCACCATGGCAAAGACCAAAGAGCTGTCCAAGGAGGTCAGGGACAAGATGGTAGACCTACACAAGGCTGGACTGGGCTACCAAACTATGGCCAAGCAGCTTGGTGAGAAGGTGACAACAGTTGGTGCAATCATTCACAAATGGAAGAAACACAAAACAAGTGTCAGTCTCCCTAGGTCTGGTGCACCATGCAAGATCTCACCTCGTGGAGTGTCAATGATCATGAGAACAGTGAGGAATCATCCCAGAACTACACGTGAGGATCTTGTCAATGATCTCCAGGCAGCTGGGACCACAGTCACCAAGAAAACAATTGGTAACACACTACGCCAACAAGGACTGAAATCCTGCAGTGCCCGCACGGTCCCTCTGCTCAAGAAAGCCCATGTCCAGCCCGTCTGAAGTCTGCCACTGAACATCTGAATGATGCCGAGGAGGACTGGTGGGAAGTGTTGTGGTCAGAGGACACCAAAATCCAGCTCTTTGGCATCAACTCAACTCGCCGTGTTTGGAGGAGGAGGAATGCTGCCTATGACCCTAAGAACACCATCCCAACTGTGAAACATGGTGGTGGAAACATTCTGCTTTGGGGGTGTTTTTCTGCTAAGGGGACAGGACAACTGCACCGCATCAAAGGGACGATGGACGGGGCAATGTACCCCCAAATCTTGGCTGAGAACCTTCTTCCCTCAGCCAGGGCATTGAAAATGGGTGGTGGATGGGTGTTCCAGCATGACAATGACCCAAAACACACGGCCAAGGCAACAAAGGAGCGGCTCAAGAAGAAGAACATTAAGGTCCTGGAGTGGCCTAGCCAGTCTCCACACCTTCATCTGATTGAAAATCTGTGGAGGAGCTGAAAGTTCGAGTTGCCAAACGTCAGCCACCAAACCTTAATGACTTGGAGAGGATCTGCCAAGAGGAGTGGGCCAAAATCCCTCCTGAGATGTGTGCGAACCTGGGGGCCAACTCTAGGAAACGTCTGACCTCTGTGATTGCCAACAAGGGATTGGCCACCAAGTACTAAGTCATGTTTTGTGAAGGGGATCAAATCCTTCTTTCCCTCATGAACATGCAGATCCGTCATCATTTGTTAGACGCATTTCTGCTGAATTTGTTGTTGTATTCTGTCTCTCAGTGTTACACCGAACATTCCATTGTTAGACCGATCATTTCTGTGTGAGGGGCGAACATTCCATTGTTAGACCGATCATTTCTGTGTGAGGGGCAAACATTCCATTGTTAGACCGATCATTTCTGTGTGAGGGGCGAACATTCCATTGTTAGACCGATCATTTCTGTGTGAGGGGCGAACATTCCATTGTTAGACCGATCATTTCTGTGTGAGGGGTGAACATTCCATTGTTAGACCGATCATTTCTGTGTGAGGGGCGAATATTCAGCATCGGGGGCAAATACGCATTTCCTTCTGTGTATGATATATATATATATAATCACACAATATACTACACCATGCAGCCACCACTGGCTTACACGGGATCATGTGACTAGACTGGAGCCGGCTGACAATTGGTAAGTATATACATGTTTATTACACAGGTTGGGTTTTGCTGTTGGGAGGGGGAGGGGGATTTGTAAGACAAGTTCGGCTTTAGCTGGAATTGTACAATCAGTTGACAGCCGGGCGCCCAGCATTTTCAGGAGAGGTCAGCAGTGCCGGCCGATGTTTCTCTAGGACTGTCTGTCCATCCGGGTTACATTTTTCTGCTTTGCATGGAATGATTTAGACAAATGAGATGTTCTTCATGTTCCAGTGTTTGATGCCCCTTTTCTCCAATCTCTGTTTTCAGCCGTTACTGAAAGAACTGAAGACCTTGAAGGAGCGTCTGAGTGTAGATGAGGATATTATTTCCATTACAGCCACCGAGAGACTCCTCCATATCTACAGCGAGCTCCGAGACCCCGGCCTGTTCTTTGTATGACCTCCCCCCGGGCCCGTCCTCGGTATGACCTCCCCCCGGGCCCGTCCTCGGTATGACCTCCCCCCGGGCCCGTCCTCGGTATGACCTCCCCCCGGGCCCCTCCTCGGTATGACCTCCCCCCGGGCCCCTCCTCGGTACGACCTCCCCCCGGGCCCCTCCTCGGTACGACCTCCCCCCGGGCCCCTCCTCGGTACGACCTCCCCCCGGGCCCCTCCTCGGTACGACCTCCCCCCGGGCCCCTCCTCGGTACGACCTCCCCCCGGGCCCCTCCTCGGTACGACCTCCCCCCGGGCCCCTCCTCGGTACGACCTCCCCCCGGGTTTCTCCTCCATAGTCCAGGTGGAACTCCTGTAAGTACCAATAGACTGGAAGCGGAAACATGGAGGTCAGAGAGGGAATCTGCACTGCCAAGTCAGTGTTTATCCCATCGATATACTTCTTCTAGGGCCCTTGCGGTGTATGGCTCCTCCCATAATTTACACTAGCTCCTCCTCCCAAAACTGACATTTCATTTTTTATAGATATTGTACCAATAAAGAGCTGCTTCTAAGTGTCTCTGTAGGTTGTTGATAATAAAAACACAAACCGTCCCAGTCCATGGAGTCCAGTGTTTGGTGTAGCCAAGGTTCTCAGTGGGGGTGTTCTGCTTCCAGGCTGCCATCTTGGATTTCCTCATAATGGGGGACGGCTGTTGCTTCCTGCTTTTCATAGGTGGCTCCCTGAGGATGTATAGTGCCATCTTACATATGGACAGATATGACACTCGGCTCTATGCCAGATCCCAGATATTTGAATTGCACCAAATACTTCATCCCTTACCCAACCATGGCCTCCTGCCATTTGTGACATGGACATCCCAGAAGGCTGCAGGTGGCTGATAACTGTCACCTGTGCCTAGGCAAGGAATCAGGAAGTGGTGGGCCACACCTCTATTTAAAGTGACACTAAAACAACAAACACGTCTATACTTACCTGCAGCGTGAAGCGGTTTTTGCACAGAGCAGCCCCCATCCTTCTTCTTTGGGTCCCTGTTGGCTTCTTCCCCTCAGGCACTGTCCCCAGGAAGAGCTGCTCGCCCTGGAGGCACCGCTACATGCTCGTCCCCGAGCCGCTGCTCTCTGCATCCATAAGACACATAGAGCCGAGTCTTGGACTCCCGCCCCCTCCTCATTGGCTCACTGGCTGTGATTGACAGCAGCTCCCCAACGGGTCCCCTCTGCTGCCTCAGCCAATGCGGAAGAAGAGTCCCCAGGTAGCAGAGGCTGTTGAGAATGTCGCTGAATTGGAGGGGGCTGAGGTATGGATGGGGAAGGGGGGGTGCTAAACAAAATGTCTGAAAATGTATAAGAGGAGGGGGAGGGGTGCAGACGAGAGGAAATTTAGTCTGTGCTGGGAGAACTTTAAAGTACAAAACATTAAACTGAAAGCTCAATTTATTTTTAACCCAGGTATCTCCTATGGCACAGAAGGTGGCATCTCCTATGGCGAGGACGTTGGTATCTCCTATGGCACAGAAGGTGGCATCTCCTATGGCGAGGACGTTGGTATCCCCTGTGGCATGGAAGTTGGCATCTCCTATGGCATGGAAGTTGGCATCTCCTATGGCACGGACGTTGGCATCTCCTGTGACATGGAGATGCCAACATCCTCGCCACAGGGGATACCAACATCCTCGCCATAGGAGATGCCAACTTCCATGCCATAGGAGATGCCAACTTCCACGCCACAGGAGATGCCAACTTCCACGCCACAGGAGATGCCAACTTCCACGCCACAGGAGATGCCAACGTCCTCGCCCTAGGAGATGCCAACTTCCACACCACAGGAGATGCCAACTTCCACGCCACAGGAGATGCCAACGTTCTCGCCACAGGAGATGCCAACTTCCACAGGCTCAGGACAGGAGATCAGAGAATAAGGTTTTTCAGAATTCAATTTCTAAATGGAATACCGTTGCCATGGTTGCTCAGGAAACAAAATTCTGAAATAAGTTTAGATTGAAAATCACGTATAAAATTCTCACTAGAATGACGTCATCACGGACCCTTTGTATATATGGAGAGATGGGAGAGGGAATTGGGTCTATTATTAGATGAGCAACAAAAAAAGATTTATACACGGGGCTGTGAATATGAAGGTGGACATGAACTATAAATGTTCAGCGAGGGGATATATTACACGGAGTGTAGCACATAGGCAAGGTGGAGATAACTCACCTTTGTGTTGGCGTGGATGTGGGGAAAGGGGCACGATGGCACACATTTGGTGGGAGTGTCCTAAAATCCAGGAGTATTGGGCGGGAATAATTCACCAGATTCAGGAGATAATTGGGATTAAAATTCCAAAATTCCCAGAGGTCTGTCTGCTTCATGGAACTGAGCTTACAGAGGAAAAATATAAAAACTCGGGGTTGTTCCATCTCATATATGCAGCAAAAAGGTCCGATACCCAAATTGTGGAAGGAACGAGAGGCACCAAAAACAAAGGATTGGATAGGAAGGGTGGACTCTGTATAGAATGGAGGAACTTTATCATAGATGGAGATAAAATGGAGAGATTCCATAAAAGGTGGGAAAAATGATGAGTTTAAGAGATCAAATAAATATGCGGAAATAGAGATGAGAGGATGTGTATAATTAAAGGTGTAAAGTGGAAGAGGAAATCGCGAGGACTTCCATGAGGGGTGAAGAACGTGGAGCTAG
Organism: Staurois parvus; assembly: GCF_062004578.1. Taxonomy (NCBI): domain Eukaryota; kingdom Metazoa; phylum Chordata; class Amphibia; order Anura; family Ranidae; genus Staurois; species Staurois parvus. Next base: position 74,881 of record NW_028319739.1, on the reverse strand, counting down.
GGAAAGGGAGAAAAAAGGAAATGACGATTGGGATGCAGACGGAGGTGGAAAGGAAACTCTTTAATAACAGAACAGTTTGTGTATCACGGATATCAATGATTGTCACCAAACCCGGGAAAAGCCCTGTGTGCAACGCTCGCCCCCTACTGGACAGTTTCAGCAATGACGGCTCAGCAAGTTGTGGAGGGTTCAAGAGATCCGACATTGGCAGGTAAAACCAGGAAAGTTTGAGGAGAAGGCACAGTGTCCGGGAGGAAGAAGTCCCTCTCTGCGAGGGTAAGGAGCCATTACATATCGGAAATGCGACTAAACCAGAATGCAATGTTTGGTCATAGAAGACAGAAACTGCTCATTCAGGTTCATTGTGGTGCGACTGTTGCAGTTCATGTCTGTGGACTCCGTCATTGTCCGCACAGGAAGTGCAATTACTGAGAATGCGAGGACCAGCAGGAACTTCTGTGACCACGCCCCCCCAGTGGGCGGGGTGAAATGCGTCAGTAGGCACGGCCAGTACAGCCATTCCTCAACATTGGACTCCTGGGGTCGGCTGAGCAGCATCCATCCCTTCATCTGACAAGCAGGAACTTCTGTGACCACGCCCCCCCCCCAGTGGGCGGGGTGAAACGCATCAGTAGGCACGGCCAGTGCAGCCATTCCTCAACATTGGACTCCTGGGGTCAGCTGAGCAGCATCCATCCCTTCATCTGACAAGCAGGAACCTCTGTGACCACGCCCCCCAGTGGGAGGGGTGAAACGTGTCAGTAGGCACAGCCAGTACAGCCATTCCTCAACATTGGACTCCTGGGATCAGCTGAGCAGCATCCATCCCTTCATCTGACAAGCAGGAACCTCTGTGACTACACCCCCCGGTGGGAGGGGTGAAACGCGTCAGTGGGCACGGCCAGCACAGCCATTCCTCAACATTGGACTCCTGGGGTCGGCTGAGCAGCGTCCATCCCTTCTTCTGACAAGCAGGAAGTATTGAATTTTGTCCGTCGTGGTCACAGACCGTCCATTAATCCACTTCTCAGCCACTGCATTCATTTTCTGGGGTATGTCCCCTCCCCCCCCGTACCTGAGGCACCTATGGGGATACACAGTGTGTGATAGTTGCAGCATATTGGAGGGTGGGACATTGTCAGGAGAGGATGATGGGAGATTCCACCGCTTCACTTTCAGGATCTCATTCACACGGGTGTACCAATCCGTCCCCCCATGAGAAGGGCCGTCTCTTCCCGCACAGGAGTTCCGTGTATCAGCATGCAGCCATTCCCATTCATGTCCAGCGGCTGCACTTCCCCGAAAAGCAGTCAGTGTGCATTCAGGGACACGCCCCTACACGCCGTCTGCGCTGCATCAAAACACGCATGAGACGGCCTGCATGGGGACACTGGGAAGACCTGTGCATCGGGGGGCGCAGACGGCACTTCCCACGGGGGGGCGCAGACGGCACTTCCCACGGGGGGGCGCAGACGGCACTTCCCAAGGGGGGCAGACAGGTACAGGCAGTCATCGAAAATACAGCGGAGCCGGCGCTCAGGGGAATCCGTAACATGAAGATACTTTATTGGCTACATGTACAACACACTGGTAATACCCTAACACGTTTCGGCTGTAACATACTGCCCCAAAAGAGTTACGCGTTTCAGCTGAAATAGAATCTTCGCGTTTCGGCTGAAACATACTTCCCACAGAAAGAAGAATCACGCCTTTTGGCTGAAACGGAAAGAATTATGCGTTTCGGCTGAAACAGGAATAACGCGTTTCGGCTGTAACATACTGCCCACAGAAAGAGTCGTGTTTTATGGCTGAAACAAGAAGAATGACGCGTTTCGGCTGAAACAGAAAGAAGAATCACGCTTTTTGGATGAAACAAAGAAGAATCACGCGTTTCGGCTGTAACAGGAATAACGCGTTTCAGCTGTAACATATTGCCCACAGAAAGAAGAGTCATGTGTTTTGGCTGAAACACACTGCCCACAGAGAATTACGCATTTCAGCTGAAACAGAAAGAAGAATCACTTTTTTCGGCTGACACAAAGAAGAATCACGTTTCGGCTGTTACAGACAAAACGCGTTAGCTATTACCAGTGTATTGTCCACGTGGCCAATAAAGTATCTTCGTCTTACAGATTACGCCGGGTGCTGCTCAGCTGTGTTTCGGATTCCTTGGAGGGAACACTTCAGACTCAGCACCGGTTTCCAGCCACAAGAAGCCGTGTGAACAGTCACACTTGGATACCGGGGTTCAAGTCATGGCGTAGAAGTGTAAATGACCTATGACCCAAGGAAAGGTTCTGTAGTTCAGAGGGACTTTTGCGGGGATTCCAGGACACTTTATTGCAGCACCTCTTAAGGCCTGAAGGTTATCTTGAGCGGTAAGACGGGGCGCATCCCAAGGCATCATTCACACAGGCAAACCTTCATATGCAAGATGAAGCCAGCAGAGGGCGTATCTAAGTGTGGCGGGTTAAAACATTTATTGGAGTAGACAAGCGACAACTTACACAACACACAAGGGGCAGCGCTCACGGCTGAACAAATTCCTCTGTGGGGTCTTCTGTGGGCAGTTCCTCAACTGGGAAAGTTAGGTGGAGAAGCTCATGAATAATAAGTCACTGTGGCCCCGGTCTCTGCGTCTCATGGGAGTCCTCAGGATGGCCGAGATGTAGCAGAGTGCGGCAGCCATTGGGATTCTATGATGGGGGCCCTCAGGATGGCCGAGATGTAGCAGAGTACAGCAGCTATTGGGATTCTATGATGGGGGCCCTCAGGATGGCCGAGATGTAGCAGAGTACAGCAGCCATTGAGATTCTATGATGGGGGCCCTCAGGATGGCCAAGATGTAGCAGAGTGCAGCAGCCATTGGGATTCTATGATGGGGGGCCCTCAGGATGGCCGAGATGTAGCAGAGTACGGCAGCCTCTGGGATTCTATGATGGGGGCCCTCAGGATGGCCGAGATGTAGCAGAGTACGGCAGCCATTGGGATTCTATGATGGGGGCCCTCAGGATGGCCGAGATGTAGCAGAGTGCATTGGGATTCTATGATGGGGGCCCTCAGGATGGCTGAGATGTAGCAGAGTGCGGCAGCCATTGGGATTCTATGATGGGGGCCCTCAGGATGGCCGAGATGTAGCAGAGTGCGGCAGCCATTGGGATTCTATGATGGGGGTCCTCAGGATGGCCGAGATGTAGCAGAGTGCGGCAGCCATTGGGATTCTATGATGGGGGCCCTCAAGATGGCCGAGATGTAGCAGAGTACGACAGCCACTGGGATTCTATGATGGGGGCCCTCAGGATGGCCGAGATGTAGCAGAGTGCAGCAGCCATTGGGATTCTATGATGGGGGCCCTCAGGATGGCCAAGATATAGCAGAGTGCGGCAGCCATTGGGATTCTATGATGGAGGTCCTCAGGCTGGCCGAGATGTAGCAGAGTACAGCAGCCATTGGGATTCTATGGAGAGAGCCTTGGAGAACGCCACAGGACCATAAGTTGGCCAGGGTGGCACCAGAAGTGATGTCACGTTTGTCCAGATGTGGGGGCGTGGCTGTGCTGCTCATCTCGGTGGAGGAACTACGTATTGTGCCCACAGAAGACTCACCCCGGAAGCATTTGTTTTCTGACGTGAACGCTGCCCCCTGCCTGCTGTCTACTACAACATGTGTTTTGAACCACTACACTTAGATGCGCCCTCTGCTGTCTTCCTCTTGCCCGTGTGAATGAGGCCTTGGGCTGCAGGCTCCAGCTGTCTCTCTCTTTCTTTCTCTCTCTTTACAAATTAGTGACCTGCAGCTATGAAGCGACTGAATTCGGGACTTTGTACAAGAACGGTGAACTTGGTCCCGGTCAGGAAATTACGGAGGAGTGAAGTGAGAGACGGCGGTGCAGCTTTCGCTTTCAATGTATAACTAAAAGGCAGAGAGGTCAGAACCCGGCAGGATCTAATTTCTGTGTCCCATTCGGGAGATTTCTCTTCATTTCCTGTCCCAGAGCCAGACCCAGAATCTGGGATTTTCCTTCACTTTCACTCTTGGTGAGATCGGTAAACAGAACAGAGAGAGTGAATCTACCGTTCTGGAGATTCACCATCTCTGACATGTTTTCCCTACAATTTTGGGCTGACACCAAAACAGGCATAGAGGGGCCAATCTATGCCTCCAAAGTGAGCCTTGTCACCAGAACTTGTGTCCCCATTGAAAGATTGGCCCCTCTGTGCCTGTTCTGGTGTCAGCCCAAAATTTTAGATTTTCTTTCACTCTCGGTGATAACCCCATTGGGGTGTTCTCTCCTCACTTCCCTTTTGGGTGCAACTCCGCTTTAGGACTGGTTTACAAGGGTCGGGTGTGGTTTAGATGTGGCAATGCCATTCTAGGAGGGCGCCTCTCCCTGCACCCCAAATGAAGTGCACCTACAATGCTGCATGCAGAGGTTTGGGGGTGCACAGATGAGTGGAGCTCATCACCCATGCAGATAGTCCCAGACATGGACAGCAATGTAAATGAACCTCAGAGGGAAGTGTCGGGTCCCCCCCCCACCCACTGACACTCTTCTTTTCTGCTCTCCCCCACCAATGCATTATTCCTTTGTCTCCAACACCATCCAACATGCAGATTACACAGGACAGAGTTCATCTTCTGGCTGCCCTTCCTCATGTGAAACATTTTGGCTTTCCAGGCCGCAGCACTGCATTGTGGGTGGAGGTCACATGCTCCTCGTACCCAGAAGTGCTGAGGGCTCTAATGGAGCAGAAAAGAAGTGGAATCAGTGGGTGGGGGTGGGGGGGTTCTCTAAAAAGACAGCCTGCCACAAGTGACAGATTCTCTTTAAATGACCTGTGGCAGCTCCCATAATCCTCTGCTGACAGGTCCCCTTTAAATCAGGTAAACCTTCTGAGGCAGCGAGCAGTTCAGGTATTTTGGTCATGTGACTGGAGTGTGACAAATGTGAGGGCGGAATACAAGTACTGGCAGGATTTCACTTCGTTTGGTCCTCCTGGCGGCTCAAAGAGCGCAGCTTGTGGCTCTGAGCCGTTACCCATTTTGGTCCCCACTGTCCCATTGATCTGCTGTCCTATCAGCTGTCATCTCCTCTTCTTCTCCTCTGTCAGCTGTTTGATTTGTCGGCTGTAGACCACCTGTATTCCGGCTTTGGCATTGAGATGAGCCTCGAGTGCCGCGTGGAGGTCGTTGACTCTCAGGTCAGGGGCGTGGTTGAAGCCGATGATTTGGGACCCGTCGCTCTCCATCGCTTCATTCGCAAGTTCTCTCTTCCGTCTCCGGAGATCCAATTCGTTCTGCAGCTTCAGGTCTCGGTTGGGTTTGCCCTGCTCGTTATCTGGCGCTGCCCCGTCTTTGCTGTCTTCCATCTTGTTCTCACCAGCAACCTTCTCAGCAATGGCTGGTATTGCGGGCTCTTTCCCTGCTGCTGCATTAGCCTGGTTGTGAAGTTCCTTAGGGTTGGGTTCCTTTGGAACATTGATGTTAGAACTTGGTCTTTGCAGATCTCGGTCCACTCTTTGAACTTTGACCTCTTTAGGTCCTTCCCCCTCGTGAGGCTGGGCTTTCTGCTGCTCCAAGCTTCCCGCTGTTATTTTTACCACTTTATCCCCCGGGGCATGCGGTTCTACAACGAGCTTGTGCTCCGGAGGACCAGGCAAGGCCTCATTCACTTTGGCTTTCAGGTCACCATCTTGGTTTTTGAGCAGGTTCTTGTCCTGGTTTTGCTTCTTCAGTGCCCTGTCCTCTTCATGGCCTGGCTTCTGTATGTGGACAACCTGCTCAGCTTCTGCTTTTTGTTGTGGAATGTCAACCCTCTGAAGAGCAGGGTGATCCTCTGTCTTCTTCACCATCTCAGGCTCCGGGGCCTTATTCATGACATTCGGATCTTTATTGTTCTGCAGCACAGAGTTTTCCTTGGCGATTTTCATCTCAGGAACAGGCAAGCCAGCTATATTTGTGTCTTTTCTCTGCTCTTCCTTCCGGGGGTTTGCAATGGGCTCCTTGTTATTAACGGGATCTTTTTCATCTGCTTTTCCCGCTTTCATTTCTTCTTTACTCCGCGGATGTTCTGGAGCGAGGCCCTCTGCCTTGTCACCTAAAAACAATACAAAGGAGCCCATGTGGTGACATTGTGATTGGTCCAATACAACAGAACAATACCCCGGCCTTTCTGAACCTTTTTAACAAGGAAGAACCCTTGAAGTAACTTCTCAGGAACCCCTGCTAATTATTAAAAAGAATTGTGTTCTGTTACAGTGTGACGGGAGTCACTATGGGTGGGGGGCCCATGGAACACAGCTCACTTTGGGTGGGGGGCCCATGGAACACAGCTCACTTTGGGTGGGGGGCCCATGGAACACAGCTCACTCTGGGTGGGGGGCCCATGGAACACAGCTCACTCTGGGTGGGGGGCCCATGGAACACAGCTCACTCTGGGTGGGGGGCCCATGGAACACAGCTCACTCTGGGTGGGGGGCCCATGGAACACAGCTCACTCTGGGTGGGGGGCCCATGGAACACAGCTCACTCTGGGTGGGGGGCCCATGGAACACAGCTCACTCTGGGTGGGGGGCCCATGGAACACAGCTCACTCTGGGTGGGGGGCCCATGGAACACAGCTCACTTTGGGTGGGGGGCCCATGGAACACAGCTCACATTGGTGAGGTGGGGAGACCCCTGTCTCAGCTCCCCATATCCCTCTTATGTGTAAGTCACCCTGTGCCTATTAGGGGTACAGGGTGACCTGTTCTAATATTGGGGTGGGGGGTTGTTGATTGTTTAATGCCATGTGATTGCATCCCATTGTTCTATTGTGCGTCTTGCTTGGGAGCAAACTATTATGGGATGTATGTGTTTGTGTATTGGCTTGGTGGTGGGGGGGGGGGGGAAGGGTTGTCTCCAGCAGCCCTCCCTCCTGATGGGACTGTCTGTTGGTGTGTCTCTTGTTACTAAAGGTAGATTGCCACACCCTGTGTCATTATGCAGGGAGGGGGGTTGTTCCCCTGAGTGTATATATCTTGTATCTGTGTTAAAATAAACTAGTCTGTTTCCTGGTTTACTTCAAGATTGGTGTCATCTAGTCTTGTATGGTCAGCAGTGGTGTCAGTGGTTGGTGTTCGGACGGGGAAGCGGTAGTCTAACGGAAGTACCCCAGTGCAGTCCAGGGTCAGTTCCGTTACATACAGGCATACCCTCCCTCTGGCATCAGGTGAAGGCTCCTGACAGTCCCAAACTGTTGCAGATATATGGCCCCCCAGTCCTTATCCACTTCCACATTGGAAGGTTTTTACCTCTCTTCATGACCAGGTCATTTTCTGCTACTCAGCACTGCGCTACTAACTGGCAATACCGCGGTCATGTAACGCTGTACCCAAAAGACATTTATACAATTTTTTTCACACAAATAAAGCTTTCTTTTGGTGGCCTTTATTCACCGCTTTTTGTTTTTTTACTTTTTACTATATAAACAAAAAAAGGCCTAAAATGGAAAAAAAAACCTATATTTTCTACTTTCTATAATGAAAAGTATCAAAAAAATCAAATGTATTCAAAAAATTTAGGCCAAAATGTATTCTGGTGCAAATCCCAATAAGTGTACCACTTGCCCTCCATAGGATTTCACCCCCCCCCCCCCTCCCCCCTGGATCCCGACCAGGTCATTTTCTGTGATACGGCGCTGGTTTATTTCAATTGACAATTGCGCGGTCCCCCTGCTGGTGCTCCTGACTCCTCTACCCCTCCAAGTGCCTCCAGAGCAACCCACATTGCTAGAGGGGCAGACATGTGTGCTCGCTCCTGACCCCAGCGCTGATGGAGAGGGGTGGGGGAGGGTCAACCTAGGATGCTGTGCAGGCAGCTGACATGCTCTTTATCAACTGATGATGTCATTGGTTGTCAGAGCGCCGGTGGCTAGAAGGTCGTTACGGTGCAAAATGAAAACCGGGGGTTTTGTGTAACTAAAAGGCCGGCTTGTTCCACCCGCTGGCTTGTTTTGGGAAATTTTTAGACATTTTTCCAAGGTACCCCTGAAGAAACCTCAAGGCACCCCTGAAGAAACCACAAGGCACCCCTGAAGAAACCTCAAGGCACCCCTGAAGAAACCTCAAGGCACCCCCCTGAAGAAACCTCAAGGCACCCCCCTGAAGAAACCTCAAGGCACCCCTGAAGAAACCTCAAGGTACCCCTGAAGAAACCACAAGGCACCCCTGAAGAAACCTCAAGGTACCCCTGAAGAAACCTCAAGGCACCCCTGAAGAAACCTCAAGGCACCTCGGTTAAGAAAGGCCGCCATACACAATGGCTGGTTCAAATGAATCAAAAAATGTCCCAGACCTGAACGCAATAGGCTGGAACCTGACTCAGATGCTGTCATCGCGGTCCACGACACATCAGCCACTGCTAACTTAGATGTAAGTAAATGTTCATCAAGTTCAAGCCCAAAAAAAACAGAAATGTGCGTTATCCTAGACCCTCGGTGTCATCTCCTCCCTTCTGACGGCTCCCATTGACCTCACCTTGCTGCTCCTGGTGGATCTCCATGTGCTGCTCTTTGATCACCGCCAACAGCTTCTCCTGCTGGTCCAGAAGACGTTTCTGCTGCACTTGTTGCTCTTTAATGACTTGTAACAAGATGGCGTGATCCAACAGCTCCGCCTTCCCGGCTTCTGCGTGCGCAACAAAGAACACAAACACTCAGTGAGAAGACAAGTCAATGTTCTCCGTCCACAAATCGAACTTCTAGATTTGCCCCAATCATTTCCCTTCACTGAACACCTGATGGATTTTCTGGATTTTGCTTTTCAACCAAAATTTTACGGGAAATTGTCCTTTTAGCGTTTGACCACATTTTATGCATTTCTATATTTATAGGCGATTGGTTTTATATAGAGGTATTAAGGATTATGAAAAGTTGAAAGGTGTTAGGCTTTTCTAAGGCAGGCAATATAGTTCCATAGTTAGTCTGGCTGAAAAAAGACAAAAGTCCATCCAGTTCAACCATTAAAAAAAAAAAAAAAAAGTTATAACCCTACACCCACAGTGGATCCAGAGGAAGGCAAAAAACCCAGCAAAGCACGATCCAATCTGCTCCTGCAGGGGAAACATTCCTTCCTGATCCCCCGAGAGGCAATCAGATATTCCCTGGATCACCTTTCCCTATAAATGTTATATCCAGTTATATTCTGTGTATCCAAGAAAGAATCCAGGACTTTCCTACAGCAATCCACTGAGCTGGCCACAACCAACTCTGGAGGGAGCCTATTCCACATTCTCAGCTCTTACTGTGAAGAAACCTTTCCGTGTTTGGAGATTATATACTGAGAAATCCTAAAGTATTCAGACCCCCGTCACTGTTTCCAATGTTGTGATGTTGCAGCCTGATACCACAGTTGTTTCAATCCATTTCTCTCATTAACCCCTCCCACTTCAGAGGATTCCCCCCCCCCCCCCCCCCCCGACCAGGCCATTTTTTGCGCTGCATTACTTTAGCTGACAATTGCGCGGTCATGCAACGCCGCACCCAAATGAAATTTTTTCCCACAAACAGCGCTTTCTTTCGGTGGTATTTGATCGCACAGACACTGTACTAATGGCACTGGGCAGGAAGGGGTTAACATGTGGGGCGATCAAAGGGTTAACTGTGTGCTGGGTGTGTTTCACTGTACGCATGCTGTTATGCAGAGCCATACAAAAGCACTGTGCAGGAGCTGGCGGGGGAGGGATCTGTGTTGTTTTTTTGCACGGGTCTCTCCCCATTCGGTAATTCTTGGAGATTGCTGGGTGCTGGTCACCGTCCGGGACCCGGTGATTGACGGCCGAGGCCACAAAAGGCAGCACAGGTAAGGCACGCACGCACCCCCTACCCGGAACTGCACATATACGTGATTTTGCACACCCGTGCCGCCCTGTCGCAGTATTTCTGCTATAGGGCGGCGCGGAAATGGTTATGCCAATGTGATATCAGTTTTTCCTTTTTAATAAATTCACAAATATTTTTGAAATTCTGTTTTCACTTCGTCATTATCTGGTGCTGAGTGTAGATTAATGAGAAAAAAATGAATTTAGCTGCAACACAACATTGAAGAGTAAACGGGGTCTGAATACTTTATGAATGCACTGTATAGTATGTATATGCTGGATATGGAAAGGATAGGCTGCGTCATCATGAATATGTAGAGTCTTGGTGATGTCACTGGTCTCTAATGATCGGATAGGCTGCGTCATCATGAATAAGAAGAGTCTTGGTGATGTCACTGGTCTCTAATGATCGGATAGGCTGCGTCATCATGAATAAGAAGAGTCTTGCTGATGTCACTGGTCTCTAATGATCGGATAGGCTGCGTCATCATGAATATGTAGAGTCTTGGTGATGTCACTGGTCTCTAATGATCGGATAGATTGCGCCATCATGAATATGTAGAGTCTTGGTGATGTCACTGGTCTCTAATGATCGGATAGGCTGCGTCATCATGAATAAGAAGAGTCTTGGTGATGTCACTGGTCTCTAATGATCGGATAGGCTGCGTCATCATGAATAAGAAGAGTCTTGGTGATGTCACTGGTCTCTAATGATCGGATAGGCTGCGTCATCATGAATATGTAGAGTCTTGGTGATGTCACTGGTCTCTAATGATCGGATAGGCTGCGCCATCATGAATATGTAGAGTCTTGGTGATGTCACTGGTCTCTAATGATCGGATAGGCTGCGTCATCATGAATATGTAGAGTCTTGGTGATGTCACTGGTCTCTAATGATCAGATAGGCTGCGCCATCATGAATATGTAGAGTCTTGGTGATGTCACTGGTCTCTAATGATCGGATAGGCTGCGCCATCATGAATCTGTAGAGTCTTGATGATGTCACTGGTCTCTAATGATCGGATAGGCTGCGCCATCATGAATATGTAGAGTCTTGGTGATGTCACTGGTCTCTAATGATCGGATAGGCTGCGCCATCATGAATATGTAGAGTCTTGGTGATGTCACTGGTCTCTAATGATCGGATAGGCTGCGCCATCATGAATCTGTAGAGTCTTGATGATGTCACTGGTCTCTAATGATCGGATAGGCTGCGCCATCATGAATCTGTAGAGTCTTGGTGATGTCACTGGTCTCTAATGATCGGATAGGCTACGTCATCATGAATATGTAGAGTCTTGGTGATGTCACTGGTCTCTAATGATCGGATAGGCTGCGTCATCATGAATATGTAGAGCCTTGGTGATGTCACTGGTCTCTAGCGATCGGATAGGCTGCGTCATCATGAATATGAAAAGTCTTGGTGATGTCACTGGTCTCTAATGATCGGATAGGCTGCGCCATCATGAATATGTAGAGTCTTGGTGATGTCACTGGTCTCTAATGATCGGATAGGCTGCGTCATCATGAATATGTAGAGTCTTGGTGATGTCACTGGTCTCTAATGATCGGATAGGCTGCGTCATCATGAATATGTAGAGTCTTGGTGATGTCACTGGTCTCTAATGATCGGATAGGCTGCGTCATCATGAATATGTAGAGTCTTGGTGATGTCACTGGTCTCTAATGATCGGATAGGCTGCGTCATCATGAATATGTAGAGTCTTGGTGATGTCACTGGTCTCTAGCGATTGGATAGGCTGCGTCATCATGAATATGTAGAGTCTTGGTGATGTCACTGGTCTCTAATGATCGGATAGGCTGCGTCATCATGAATATAAGGAGTCTTGGTGATGTCACTGGTCTCTAATGATCGGATAGGCTAATGATCGGATAGGCTGCGCCATCATGAATATGTAGAGTCTTGGTGATGTCACTGGTCTCTAATGATCGGATAGGCTGCGTCATCATGAATATGTAGAGTCTTGGTGATGTCACTGGTCTCTAATGATCGGATAGGCTGCGTCATCATGAATATAAGGAGTCTTGGTGATGTCACTGGTCTCTAATGATCGGATAGGCTGCGTCATCATGAAGATGTAGTCTTGGTGATGTCACTGGTCTCTAGCGATTGGATAGGCTTCGTCATCATGAATATGTAGAGCCTTGGTGATGTCACTGGTCTCTAATGATCGGATAGGCTGCGCCATCATGAATATGTAGAGTCTTGGTGATGTCACTGGTCTCTAATGATCGGATAGGCTGCGTCATCATGAATATGTAGAGTCTTGGTGATGTCACTGGTCTCTAATGATCGGATAGGCTGCGTCATCATGAATATAAGGAGTCTTGGTGATGTCACTGGTCTCTAATGATCGGATAGGCTGCGTCATCATGAATATGTAGAGTCTTGGTGATGTCACTGGTCTCTAGCGATTGGATAGGCTGCGTCATCATGAATATGTAGAGCCTTGGTGATGTCACTGGTCTCTAATGATCGGATAGGCTGCGCCATCATGAATATGTAGAGTCTTGGTGATGTCACTGGTCTCTAGCGATCGGATAGGCCTAATGCTATGTGCAATAAGTAAAAAACGCGCGGCGACCAATCAGCGCACTTTTCATCATTCTGATTGCTCTATACTAATGAAAGCTTCTATCTTATTGGCTGCTATGGAGTACCGCATGGCACATGTCTGCACAGGTTTAGTACATGTTAGCACACAGGTCTACAGCTACACATGCATCGTGTTACACGCCATGCTTACGTTGCTCTAGCCTCCTGAGCTCGGCTGTGAGCATCCCGGGGACAGCGTGGAAAGATGAGAGGAGAGAGAGAAAAGCTGGTTACAACAAAGCACAGAATACACCTCCCTCGCTGCTTCTGATTGGAGGACTAATAGAAACTGAAATCCTATTCCTGAGAAGATATCGGACACAATGAAAACAATAATAGGAGATCTGGTGACAAGGTCTGCTGACAGCCCACCTCCCCAGCAGGTTGCAGCACCTTACACTCGCCTTCATTTTGCTCTCCCAGCTTTCTGGTTACCTCGTGGAGCAAAGAGAACCACCCGGCACTTCCAGGCATGTGACATCCCTAGGGAGGAAAGGGAGCGAGTCCCCAGCACTGTGGAAGCTCTGACTAGGACCAACTTAGAGCTTTCGCAGGTCTTTGTCTCACTCCAAGCAGCAAATGGAGCAGCTGGGGACCATAAGGAAGGCAAGTACACTAGAAGGCCAAAAGTAGGCTGACACCTGACCATCACACCTACCTGTATGGCCAAAAGTATATGGACCTCCTCCAAATTATTGAGTTCAGGTGTCTCCAGTGAAGGGTCCTGGTAATACTCCATCATACAAAGACATTGTACACAGTAGTGCTTTTCCAGCCTTGTGGTAACAGTGTGATAAAGACCCTTTTCTATCCCCCCCATGACTGTCCTCTGTGTACAAAGCTAGTTCCATAAAGACATGGAGGACCAGTTTGTTGTCGAGGAACTCCAGTGTCCTGTACAGAGCCCTGACCTCAACCTACTGATCACCTTTGGGATCAACTGGAAAGCAAATGGTGAGCCAGTTCTTTTTTTCCCCGACATCAGTACCTGACTTCACAAATGGACACAAATTCCCGCAGACAACCTCCAATATCTCGTACAAAGCCTTCCCAGCAGATTGGAGGAGGTTATAGCCACAAAGAGGGACTCTATAATAATGGACATGATTTTGGAATGGGGTGTCCACCAAGCACCTATAGATGTGATGTGTGGAGGAACTTCAGTGCCCTATACAGAGCCCTGACCTCAACCTACTGAACACCATTGGGATGAGTTGGAATACTGACGGTGTGCCAGGTCTTCTCATCCAACATCTGTACCTGACCTCAACCCTACTGAACACAATTGGGGTGAGTTGGAACACTGATGGTGAGCCAGGTCTTCTCATCCAACATCAGTACCTGACCTCAACCCTACTGAACACGATTGGGGTGAGTTCGAACACTGATGGTGAGCCAGGTCTTCTCATCCAACATAAGTACCTGACCTCAACTCTACTGAACACCATTGGGATGAGTTGGAACACTGATGGTGAGCCAGGTCTTCTCATCCAACATCAGTACCTGACCTCAACTCTACTGAACACCTTTGGGATGAGTTGGAACACTGATGGTGAGCCAGGTCTTCCCATCCAACATCAGTACCTGACCTCAACCCTACTGAACACCTTTGGGATGAGTTGGAACACTGATGGTGATCCAGGTCTTCTCATCCAACATCAGTACCTGACCTCAACCCTACTGAACACCTTTGGGATGAGTTGGAACACTGATGGTGATCCAGGTCTTCTCATCCAACATCAGTACCTGACCTCAACCCTACTGAACACGATTGGGGTGAGTTCGAACACTGATGGTGAGCCAGGTCTTCCCATCCAACATCAGTACCTGACCTCAACCCTACTGAACACCTTTGGGATGAGTTGGAACACTGATGGTGAGCCAGGTCTTCTCATCCAACATCAGTACCTAACCTCACAAATGAGACAAATTCCCACAGACACCCTCCAACATCTTGTGGAAAGTCGTCCTAGAATAGTGGAGGACGTTATAGTCACAAGAGGAGGGGCGACGCCATGGTTTTGGAATGGGATATCCAACAAGCTGACATTGGTGTTCTGGCCATATAGTGTACAAGCTGCGACCAGTTGCTTTGCCCTGAGGAAGGAAGACACAGGTTCACTTTAAAGCTACAGATGCTCAGCACAAGGAGAATGATATTTATAAACTCCAGAATACCCGCAACGCCTGACTTAGTGGAGTGCAATGAGGAGAGGCTGTCATGGAAGGGCAGACCTAAAGAAAAGCACCAACCTTCTTGGCTCTCCGCTGCCTTCCCGTCAGCATTTCGAACTTCACGCTGCTCAGGTTCTGCATCGCCAGGCGCTGGTGCCTTCTGGTCTTCTGGAAAGACAGCAGAGGAAGGTTAGAGTGTTAACTGCAATGTTTTCACTGTAGGATGCGATCATACGGATCGTCGTGGTAACCCTTTACCACCATGTACTGCAATGTGAATATAACTGGATAGAACATTTATTGGGAAAGTTGATCCAGGGAATATCCGACTGCCTCTCGGAGGATCAGGGCTTCACGGACCACCAATGTAAGGGGGAGCGTCACTGACCACCAATGTAAGGGGGAGCTTCACTGACCACCAATGTAAGGGGGAGCTTCACTGACCACCAATGTAAGGGGGCGCTTCACTGACCACCAATGTAAGGGGGCGCTTCACTGACCACCAATGTAAGGGGGCGCTTCACTGACCACCAATGTAAGGGGGGGGGGCTTCACTGACCACCAATGTAAGGGGGGGGCTTCACTGACCACCAATGTAAGGCGGCTTCACTGACCACCAATGTAAGGGGGCTTCACTGACCACCAATGTAAGGCGGCTTCACTGACCACCAATGTAAGGGGGCTTCACTGACCACCAATGTAAGGGGGCGCTTCACTGACCACCAATGTAAGGGGGGGGGCTTCACTGACCACCAATGTAAGGGGGGGGCTTCACTGACCACCAATGTAAGGGGGCTTCACTGACCACCAATGTAAGGCGGCTTCACTGACCACCAATGTAAGGGGGCTTCACTGACCACCAATGTAAGGGGGCTTCACTGACCACCAATGTAAGGGGGCTTCACTGACCACCAATGTAAGGGGGCTTCACTGACCACCAATGTAAGGTAAACATCACATTTAACATTGTCTGTTTTCCTACTCTGGTCATTATTTTGATTCGTTTTATTTGCAGAAATCAATTCTGTCATACAGAGCAGAGGAGATATCCGAGTTGGTGTGTAAAATAGTCAGTGAAAAGGAATTGTGGGAAATTTGGATACAATTCTTTCGCTCAATATTCGGACTTGTGAGAAGACAGCAATGTTCTCAGGAAAGATGGAACAGCAAAGAGGCAGTTGTCATATATTTACATGAGAACACTTTCTCTTTACCTTCTTGAGTTTGTTTCTTTTGGACTTTCTCAGCTACCACCAGGTCGATTTTTTCTTTCTCCGCAGCTGCCACTTCGGCCTTCTGCAGCTGCTTTTCTAGAACTTTCTCTGCCAGGGCGAGATCGATTCCATCCTTCTCCCCAGCCACCCCCTCGGCATTCTTCAGCTGATTTTCTAGAACTTTCTCCGCCTCGGCCAAATCTATCTGGTCTCCTGGCGCCGGGTCTGCATTCTTCTTGGAATCCACCACTTCGTTCTCAGCTTTGTCTCCTTGTAGATCTTTCTTCGGAGGTGGGACCTCCAATTCTTTGACGGCAGGCGCATTCTCTAGATCTTTTTTCGCTACCCCTTCCTCCTGGGGAGGCTGCTGAGGTGGGGGTCCATGATCTTCCTTTTGGGGTGGAAGTTGCTGTTCAATTTTGCCCTCTAATTGATCATCCTTGAGACCAGCATCTACCTTGGCCTCGGGGACTACCTTCTCCTCGGACTCCTCGTGGTCCTTCCCTTCATCGACAGCTACTCCGTCCTGCGGAACTGGGGGCTCATGGCGGTGGGCCTCTCCGACGGGTACAGCAATGCCTGGGTCAAGAAGACAGGAAAATGTAGAAACATAAAGCCCATCGGATGCCGATTACCAGAGGAAAAGAAGAATAGTCAACCTGACTTGTACCTTCTCCCTTACTCTGAAAGCTCAGCCTTGGTCCCCCCCCCCCTTTATCAACATCCCTTTACTCTCATGTGGCCCCACTGGCAGTGCCAAGGTCTTTTTTTTATTTTTATACAGGCGTACCTCCGGTTTACGAATTTAATTAGTTCTGCGGGACTTTTCGTATTGCGAAAAACTCGTAAACCGAAACGCGGTTTCCCATAGGAATGCATTGAAAACCAATTAATCCGTTCCGGAGGTCAGAAAAAAAGTTTAAAAAAAAGTCTTATCTGCTCAAAACTAAGTGCAAACTAAATACTGTACAGGGACGCGATTAAAAATTAATTTGTAAATGCACTGAAAACCAATTAATCCGTTTGTATTGCGAAAAATATTCGTAAATGCGTTGAAAACCAATGAATCCATTCCAGAGGTGAGAAAAAAGTAAAAAAAAAGTCTTATCAGTTCAAAACGCAAACACTTTTTCCATATGGACAATGAATGTCCTGGAGAGGAGATGAAGGGGCAGTGGTCACGCTCTGCGGGGGGGGGGGGGGTGATATGACGGCACAGTGATAGATGTAGCAAAGGGTGACACAGGAGAAATATCTAAATCATGGGAATGGACTTTCTGCACTTTAGTGTCGCACAAAGGGACCGAAGGTTTGGAAAACACATTATTATGGGATTATTTGTCCTCATTGTCTAGGATCTGTTGTGGGGGAATCCCCATCTCCTGCCTCCAGGGTACCTTTGTCAGGTCGGTCCAGCTGCACCTCTTCCTGCTTCCTCTTCTCCTCTACTGGTTGGGGGACATCAATGGGGCCCTTAATCTGAGGCTGTTCCACTTCATCCTTCTTCGAAGGTAACTTGGGCTTGTCCCGGTCATCGGCGGGCTCCTCCACGGCAGGTTTCTGGACTGAGAACACAGAACAAACCATCAGATAGAGAACATGGAGACATGGAGATGAGCACAAGACTTTCTGTGACTGCCGGACCTCTACCACTGTGTGCAGTTCTTCACATCAGCAGCAGGGGGCGCTATGTGAGCAGCACATACAGGCCAGTGTGTCCAGTTATACAGAATTCTGAGCTGTTTAGCCCCATTCCAGTGTGAGTGCTCTGAAGGACAATGACCCCGAGTACCGGACAACGTCTGTTAATTATTTGTTTTTATTCCCTCTGGATTATTGGATGAGGGCACAAGTTATCCGTGCAGAAATATGTCTGTAATGAGCAGAGGAAAGTCTGTCAGAGGTTGTAATATATATCTGGGCATCAGAGATAAAGCCAAAGGGCAAAAGGAGAAGGCAAGGACTTGGGAGCAGAAGCAAGGACAGGGAGTGAATGCACAGAGAGAGGGGGATGGGGGGTGCACACAGAGAGAGGGATGGGAGAGGGGGGGTGCACAGAGAGAGAGGGATGGGGGGTGCACAGAGAGAGAGGGATGGGAGAGGGGGGGTACACAAAGAGGGATAGGAGATGGGGGGTGCAGAGAGAGAGAGATGAGAGATGGGGGGTGCACAGAGAGAGAGAGATGGGGGGTGCACAGAGAGAGAGATGGGAGATGGGGGTGCACAGATAGAGAGGGATGGGGGGTGCACAAAGAGGGATAGGAGATGGGGGGTGCAGAGAGAGAGAGATGAGAGATGGGGGGTGCACAGAGAGAGAGAGATGGGGGGTGCACAGAGAGAGAGATGGGAGATGGGGGTGCACAGATAGAGAGATGGGAGATGGGGGTGCACAGATAGAGAGAGATGGGGGGGTGCACAGAGAAAGAGATGGGGGAGTGCACAGAGAGAGAGAGGGATGGGGGGGTGCACAGAGAGAGAGGGATAGGAGATGGGGGGGGGTGAACAGAGAGAGAGGGATGGGGGGGCGGGGTGCACAGAGAGAGAGGGATGGGGGGTGCACAGAGAGAGAGAGAGAGGGATAGGAGATGGGGGGGATGCAGAGAGAGGGATGGGAGATGGGGGGTGAACAGAGAGAGAGGGATGGGAGATGGGGGGCACAGAGAGAGAGGGACAGGAGATGGGGGGGGGGAGCACAGAGAGAGGAAAGGGAGATGGGGGGTGCAGAGAGAGAGGGATGGGAGATGGAGGGTGCACAGAGAGAGGGATGAGCGATCGGGGGTGCACAGAGAGAGGGATGAGAGACGGGATATGGGGGTGCACAGACAGATGGAAGATGGGGGTGCACAGAGAGGAATGAGAGAAAAGAGATGGGGATGCACAGAGAGATGGATGATAGATGGGGGTGCAGAAATAGAGGGATGGGAGAAAAAAGATGGGGGTGCAGAGAGAAAGGGATGGGGAGAAAAGAGATGGGGGTGCACAGAAAGAGAGATGAGAGAAAAGATGGGGGGTGCACAGAGTAATGAGAAATGTGGGTGCATAGAGAGAGGGATGACAGAAGAGAGATGGGGGTGCATAGAGAAAGGGATAGGAGAAAAAAAAGATAGGGGTGCACAGAGAGAGGGATGAGAGTCGGGGGGGTTGGGTGCACAGAGAGGGATGACAGAAGAGAGATAGGGGGTGCACAGAGAAAGACATGGGAGAACAGACATGGGGGTGCACAGAGAGAAGGATGAGAGATATGGGGGTGCACAGAGAGACAAATGGGAAATGGGGGTACACAGAGAGAAAGATGAGAGTTGGGAGTGCACAGAGAGGGATGACAAAAGAGAGATGGGGGTGCACAGAGAGAGTGGGGGGTTGGAGAAGAGAGATGGGGGGTGTAGAGAGAGAGAGGGGGGTTGGAGAAGAGAGATGGGGGGTGTAGAGAGAGAGAGAGGGGGGGGTTGGAGAAGAGAGATGGGGGGTGCAGAGAGAGGGATGAGAGATGGGGGTGCACAGAAAGAGATGAGAGAAAAGATGGGGGTGCACAGAGGGATGAGAAATGGGGGTGCATAGAGAGAGGGATGACAGAAGAGATATGGGGGTGCACGGACAGAAGGGAGATGGGGGGTACACAGAGAGAGGGATGACAGAAGAGAAATGGAGGGTGAACAGAGAGAGGGACGAGAGAAGAGATATTGGAGTACACGGAGAGATGGATGAGAGATGGGGGTACACAGAGGATGAGAGTCGGGAGGTGCAGAGATATTGGGCGGGGGGTACCCATAGAGAGAAAGTTGAGGGAAAAGAAAAGAAAGATGTGGGTGCAGAGAGAGAGGAAAGACAGAAGGGGGTTCATGGAGAGGGATGAGAAATGGGGAGTACACAGAGAGAGAAGGATGAGGGATAAGAAGAGAGATGGGGTGCACAGAGAGAGGAGAGAGAGATGGGGTGCACAGAGAGAGGAGAGAGAGATGGGGTGCACAGAGAGAGAAGGAAGAGATGGGGTGCACAGAGAGAGAAGAGAGATGGGGTGCACAGAGAGAGAAGAGAGAGATGGGATGCACAGAGAGAGAAGGGGTGCACAGAGAGAGAAGAGAGAGATGGGGTGCACAGAGAGAGGAGAGAGAGATGGGGTGCACAGAGAGAGAGAGATGGGGTGCACAGAGAGAGAAGGAAGAGATGGGGTGCACAGAGAGAGAGAGAAAAAGGAAAGCAAGGTGAATACAGAGGAAGGGAGGCGGCAGCAGAGGGGGCTGTGTGGGGCGCAGTGAAGTCTGGTCTCCCGATTTGTAGAATATTATTTTTCCATCCAATAAATGACATTTTTTTCTCTGCCGGTGAAGACTTAAGAGGAAGTGCCGCCTTGGATGTCTCATTACTAGAGGTGCCCATGGCAGAGGGTCAAGGTTTGGACTTGTGGATTGGTGCGAGGGGCTGTATACAGTTGCAAGAAAAAGTATGTGAACCCCTTGGGATTACGTGGAGTTTTGCATGAATTGGGCATAAAATGTGCTCTGAACGTCATCTAAGTCACAATAGAAGAACACAGTCTGCTGAACATAATACTACACAAACATTAGATGTTGCCATGGTTTAATTGCACATAACATGTAAACATTCACAGTGCAGGGAGGAAAAAGTATGTGAACCTTTGGACTTAATAATTGGTTGACCCTCCTTTGGCAGCAATAACCCCAACCAAACGTTTCCTGTAGTTGCAGATCAGACCTGCACAACCATCTGGAGTCATTTTGGACCACTCCTCTTCACAAAACTGTTTCAGTGTAGCAATATTCTTGGGATGTCTGGTGTGAATCGCTCTCTTAAGGTCATGCCACAGCATTTCAATGGGGTTGAGGTCAGGACTCTGACTGGGCCACTCCAGAAGGCGTATTCTGTGCTGTTGCAGCCATTGTTTTGTTGAATGACTTGTATGCTTTGGGTCATTGTCCTGTTGCATCACCCATCCTCTGCGGAGCTTCAGTTGGCGGACAGATGGTCGTACGTTTTCCTGCAAAATGTCTTGATAAACTCTGGAATTCATTTTCCCATCAATGACAACAATCCGTCCAGGCCCTGAGGCAGCAAAGCAGGCCCAAACCATGATGCTCCCTCCGCCATGTTTCACAGTGGGGATGAGGTTTTGATGTTGTTGTGCTGTGCCTTTTTTTCTCCACACATAGTGTTGTGTGTTCTTCCCAAACAACTCAATCTTGGTGTCATCTGTCCACAGTATATTCTGCCAGTAGTGCTGTGGAACATCCAGGTGCTCTTTTGCAAACTTCAAACGTGCTGCAATATTCTTTTTGGACAGCAATGGCTTCCTCCGTGGTGTCCTCCCATGTACTCCATTCTTGTTTCATGTTTTCCTTGTTGTAGATGTGTCAACAAAAATGTTAGCATGTGCCAGAGATTTCTGTAGGTCTTTAGCTGACACTCTGGGGTTCTTCTTTACCTCATGCAGCATTCTGCGCTGTGCTCTTGCAGTCATTTTTACAGGACGACCACGCCTAGGGAGAGTAGCAACAGTGCTAAACTTTCTCCATTTGTAGACAGTCTGTCTTACCGTGGACACAGGAACATCAAGGCTCAAGGAGATACTTTTGTAACCCTTTCCAGCTTCATGCAAGTCAACTATTCTTGATCGTAGGTCTTCTGAGAGCTCTTTTCTGCGAGGCATGGTTCACATCAGACAGTGCTTCTTGAAACCAGTAAACCCAAAACAGGTGTGTGTTTTTTTAAGGGCAGGACAGCTGTCAGCAACACATCCAATATCATCCCACTGATTGGAGTCAAGGTTGGCTCACTCCTGGCTCCAATTACCTCTGGGAGAAGTCATTAAGCTAGGGCCTCACATACTTTTTCCTCCCTGCACTGTGAATGTTTACATGTTATGTGCAATTAAACCATGGCAACATCTAATGTTTGTGTAGTACTATGTTCAGCAGACTGTGTTCTTCTATTGTTGTGACTTAGATGACGTTCAGAGCACATTTTATGCCCAATTCATGCAAAACTCCACGTAATCCCAAGGGGGTCACATACTTTTTCTTGCAACTGTATATGGGTTGTATATAGAGGCTGTATATAGAGGCTGTATATAGGGTCAGTACATAGGGGCTGTATATCGGGTCAGTATATAGGGGCTGTATATAGGGGCAGTACATAGGGGCAGTATATAGGGTCAGTACATAGGGGCTGTATATAGGGGCAGTACATAGGGGCAGTATATAGGGTCAGTACATAGGGGCAGTATATAGGGGCAGTATATAGGGGCAGTATATAGGGGCTGTATATAGGGTCAGAACATAGGGTCAGTATATAGGGGCAGTACATAGGGGCAGTATATAGAGGTAGTATATGGGGCAGTATATAGGGTCAGTATATAGAGGCTGTATATAGGGGCTGTATATAGGGTCAGTATATAGGGGCAGTACATAGGGGCAGTACATAGGGGCTGTATATAGGGGCAGTATATAGGGTCAGAACATAGGGTCAGTATATAGGGGCAGTACATAGGGGCAGTACATAGGGGCCCGGTCCTCTGATCAGGGAGGCTGGAGTTGTAGTATCCTCCATGCGTTCTGAAGACTACATCGGGAGGTTCGGCCGGCTCCTCCTGTATAGTTCCCTATGAAGCAATTACTTGGTGGAATGCAGCACACAGCATGAACCTGACGTCCACCTGGGCTCGGTTCCATTCCATACATTTTGACTTTCTGTGAGAATGTTTTTGTCACGGTTTGGTTGTCATACATTTCTCACTAGGCCTCTGCGCCCTCTTCCTGCTGTGCAGCGATTTCCCCTCTCGGCTGTATTGGAGAAGCACGTCTGTTGATCAGAATTCGGTGGGTTCTCCTGCATTGACCTCGGCATCACCTTAGCCTCATGTCCTCAATATCTTGGATTCATCTGTTGGTTTCTGGACGGGGTGTACTCTGCCCTCCCCTGAATGGTTGGGACGGCCCTGCATGCTATCTGCCCTGGACTCCGGGCTGGGACAAGGGAGGGTAGAAGGGGCCCCGGCTGCTACATGGGGGGGGGGGGGGGGGGGGGAGTGGTGCATGCTGGCACATTGGCTGCTTCTCAAACACCTTGTTAGCAGCAGTGATTGCTGTCAGGAGCAGCAGCCGACTGCTACTAGAGAGAGGATCCTGCTTTCTCCAGCCTGCAGGGGGCGGAAGACAACCAGAGCCAAGACTGAGAACTGACCTCAGTCTCAGCACGGCACTGCTGAGGATTGAAGGACAGACTGGCCTTCTTCCTGTCTCACCTTGTCATGTGACCTCTCAGTTTGCCATCTTCGCCCTGGGCGGCATTGTTCAGGACCAGTGCCATAGGTTGCTGTGGTGCAGTCCAGACACCGTGCGTCCTGGCCCTAGAGCTTCACTAGTTGCTGCACCCTCATATGGTGAACGCTGCCATCTTAAGTGTGGGCACCTGAAGCTCACTCAGACATTCTTCCGGGAAATTGTGCAGCTGGCTACCCAGCATGCACTACTCGTTTTCACTCCTGCGCAGTGCGAACAAGGAGCGATCTCCTACCTGCGCAGTACGAACAAGGAGCGATCTCGCACCTGCGCAGTGTGAACAAGGAGCGATCTCCTACCTGCGCAGTGTGAACAAGGAGCGATCTCGCACCTGCGCAGTGTGAACAAGGAGCGATCTCGCACCTGCGCAGTGTGAACAAGGAGCGATCTCGCACCTGCGCAGTGTGAACAAGGAGCGATCTCACACCTGCGCAGTGTGAACAAGGAGCGATCTCCTACCTGCGCAGTGTGAACAAGGAGCGATCTCGCACCTGCGCAGTGTGAACAAGGAGCGATCTCGCACCTGCGCAGTGTGAACAAGGAGCGATCTCCTACCTGCGCAGTGTGAACAAGGAGCGATCTCCTACCTGCGCAGTGTGAACAAGGAGCGATCTCCTACCTGCGCAGTGTGAACAAGGAGCGATCTCCTACCTGCGCAGTGTGAACAAGGAGCGATCTCGGACTTGCACAGTGTGAACAAGGAGCGATCTCGCACCTGCGCAGTGTGAACAAGGAGCGATCTCGCACCTGCGCAGTGTGAACAAGGAGCGATCTCCTACCTGCGCAGTGTGAACAAGGAGCGATCTCGGACCTGCGCAGTGTGAACAAGGAGCGATCTCGGACCTGCGCAGTGTGAACAAGGAGCGATCTCGCACCTGCGCAGTGTGAACAAGGAGCGATCTCGCACCTGCGCAGTGTGAACAAGGAGCGATCTCCTACCTGCGCAGTGTGAACAAGGAGCGTGAACAAGGAGCGATCTCGCACCTGCGCAGTGTGAACAAGGAGCGATCTCCTACCTGTGCAGTGTGAACATGGAGCGATCTCGCACCTGCGCAGTGTGAACAAGGAGCGATCTCCTACCTGCGCAGTGTGAACAAGGAGCGATCTCCTACCTGCGCAGTGTGAACAGGAAGCGATCTCGCACCTGCGCAGTGTGAACAAGGAGCGATCTCCTACCTGCGCAGTGTGAACAAGGAGCGATCTCCTACCTGCGCAGTGTGAACAAGGAGCGATCTCGGACCTGCGCAGTGTGAACAAGGAGCGATCTCACACCTGCGCAGTGTGAACAAGGAGCGATCTCCTACCTGCGCAGTGTGAACAAGGAGCGATCTCGCACCTGCGCAGTGTGAACAAGGAGCGATCTCGCACCTGCGCAGTGTGAACAAGGAGCGATCTCCTACCTGCGCAGTGTGAACAAGGAGCGATCTCGCACCTGCGCAGTGTGAACAAGGAGCGATCTCGCACCTGCGCAGTGTGAACAAGGAGCAATCTCGCACCTGCGCAGTGTGAACAAGGAGCGATCTCGCACCTGCGCAGTGTGAACAAGGAGCGATCTCCTACCTGCGCAGTGTGAACAAGGAGCGATCTCCTACCTGCGCAGTGTGAACAAGGAGCGATCTCCTACCTGCGCAGTGTGAACAAGGAGCAATCTCCTACCTGCGCAGTGTGAACAAGGAGCGATCTCGGACTTGCACAGTGTGAACAAGGAGCGATCTCGCACCTGCGCAGTGTGAACAAGGAGCGATCTCGCACCTGCGCAGTGTGAACAAGGAGCGATCTCCTACCTGCGCAGTGTGAACAAGGAGCGATCTCGGACCTGCGCAGTGTGAACAAGGAGCGATCTCGGACCTGCGCAGTGTGAACAAGGAGCGATCTCGCACCTGCGCAGTGTGAACAAGGAGCGATCTCGCACCTGCGCAGTGTGAACAAGGAGCGATCTCCTACCTGCGCAGTGTGAACAAGGAGCGTGAACAAGGAGCGATCTTGCACCTGCGCAGTGTGAACAAGGAGCGATCTCCTACCTGTGCAGTGTGAACATGGAGCGATCTCGCACCTGCGCAGTGTGAACAAGGAGCGATCTCCTACCTGCGCAGTGTGAACAAGGAGCGATCTCCTACCTGCGCAGTGTGAACAGGAAGCGATCTCGCACCTGCGCAGTGTGAACAAGGAGCGATCTCCTACCTGCGCAGTGTGAACAAGGACGATCTCCTACCTGCGCAGTGTGAACAAGGAGCGATCACGGACCTGCGCAGTGTGAACAAGGAGCGATCTCACACCTGCGCAGTGTGAACAAGGAGCGATCTCCTACCTGCGCAGTGTGAACAAGGAGCGATCTCCTACCTGCGCAGTGTGTACAAGGAGCGATCTCCTACCTGCGCAGTGTGAACAAGGAGCGATCTTGCACCTGCGCAGTGTGAACAAGGAGCGATCTCCTACCTGCGCAGTGTGTACAAGGAGCGATCTCCTACCTGCGCAGTGTGAACAAGGAGCGATCTCCTACCTGCGCAGTGTGAACAAGGAGCGATCTTGCACCTGCGCAGTGTGAACAAGGAGCGATCTTGCACCTGCGCAGTGTGAACAAGGAGCGATCTTGCACCTGCGCAGTGAGATGAAATCCCCGTGATCGTGTCACTTCCGGTCTCATAACGCGAGATTTTGGTATCAGGCAGTCCCTAGGACTGCTGGGATAGATGACGCCTATATCCCAGATGATGTAATCGCCTAGGTGGGCGGGACCGAAGTGGAGACAGAAATTATCAATAAAAGGTATTTAGGAAAAAAAAAAAATCTACATTTATATTGCCAAAATGGACTGTGAATATGGAGACCATTGTCTTTCAAGGGAGAAAAGTCTGGAACTCGGCATTCAGGACCTGTCCAGTCGCTGATTCTGCAAGCGTTGGGCTTTCTGGGCTGTTCTGCACATGTGTGTGGATTGCACTTCATACATGTGCAGCGCCGGCACATCATACAAATCCGGGATCACCAGCCTGAGATAAAACTTCCCTGTGCTGGTAAACAGGACGCCGTGATTTTCCCCGGTGGACACTTGGAGGAGAGCTATCAGAGGATACGCAGGTAGCGGCAATGACCCCGGCTTCCTCGCTCCTCTCTGCACAATGTCAGGAAGCAGCTGCCCGGCTCAGATCCCTCACGGCCTGACTACAAGCAGGAACATTGTCAGTGCCGCTCACCCGCCATCCCTGTCCTTGTTCTATCAACAGCCTGAAGAGTCATTAGAATGAATCTACAGATCTAATCTCCACCAGCAGGGAAAACATTCCCCATGTTATAGATTAGCCATGAAAAGGCTTTTAAAGAAGCCCCCCCCCCCCCCCAGGATATTTATAGCCCCTTGTGGGTCAGACGTCAATAATACGATTGTATCTGGGGCCCCGCAGCTGCTGTGTATGTCTGAATGATGCGCCATGCGCTGCAAATATTACAGAAAATGCTTCTGCACATTGTGAACGGCAAGAAGGAAAACATGCGTTGTGACTGCGCCTGGTGAGAGGAATATGGAGCCTACAACACGTGGGGAATCAGCAGAGAAACTACGTGGGCAGCACTTCAGCCTGGCAGTACTGGGGTTGTTGGTTCAAATCCCAACCACAGCACCACCTGCCTGGAGTTTGCATGTGCTCCCTGTGCCTGCGTGGGTTTCCTCCCACACTCCAAAGACATGCTGGTAGGTTTATTGGGTCTGGTCTAAATTGGCCCTAATATGTGTATGTATGAATGGGAGGCAGAGGGTAAAAACGCCCATTTATAACCTCGGAAACCACTAAGCAACTTAGTCCCTCCCTGTTATCTCTCACCTTGACTATTGTAACTCCCTCCTCATTGGCCGACCTCATCGCAGGCTATCCCCTCTTCAGTCCATCATGAATGCTGCTGCCAGACTCATCCACCTCACTAACCGTTCTGCATCCGCCACCCCTCTCTGCCAATCCCTCCACTGGCCTCCATTCAGTGTCCTCCACCCCCCTCTGCCAATCCCTCCACTGGCCTCCATTCAGTGTCCTCCACCGGCCTCCATTCATTGTCCTCCACCCCTCTCTGCCAATCCCTTCACTGGCCTCCACCCCTCTCTGCCAATCCCTCCACTGGCCTCCATTCAGTGTCCCCCACCCCCCTCTGCCAATCCCTCCACTGGCCTCCATTCAGTGTCCTCCACCCCCCTCTGCCAATCCCTCCACTGGCCTCCATTCAGTGTCCTCCACCCCTCTCTGCCAATCCCTCCACTGGCCTCCATTCAGTGTCCTCCACCCCCCTCTGCCAATCCCTCCACTGGCCTCCACTCAGTGTCCTCCACCCCCCTCTGCCAATCCCTCCACTGGCCTCCATTCAGTGTCCTCCACCCCCCTCTGCCAATCCCTCCTCTGGCCTCTACTCTGTATCGTCCTCCCCTCTCTGTCAATCCCTCCACTGGCCTCCATTCAGTGTCCTCCACCCCTCTCTGCCAATCCCTCCACTGACTTCCCGTTGCCCAACAAATAAAATTCAAAACATTAACGATAACACATAAAGCCACTGATAACTCCGCCCCAAATTACATCACCAATCTGGTCTCCAAATTTGACCCAAACCGTCCTCTACACTCCTCCCACAACCTCCTGCTCTCTAGCTCGTCTCCTCCTCCCATGCTCATCTCCAAGACTTCTCCAGAGCTTCCCCCATCCTCTGGAACTCTCTACCCCAATCTATCAGACTATCGCCTTCTCTGCTCACTTTTAGGCGATCTCTGAAAACCGATCTCTTCAGGGAAGCCTATCCTGCCCTCAGCTAATAATGGAATCTTCTACTCCTCCTACCAGTCCATCCCCCACAGTTACTACCTTTTGTACCACTAGCCCCTCCCTCTTAGATTGTCAGCTCCCAGGATCAGGCCCTCCCTCTTAGATTGTCAGCTCCCAGGGTCAGCCCCTCCCTCCTAGATTGTAAACTCCCAGGATCAGCCCCTCCCTCCTAGATTGTAAGCTCCCAGGATCAGCCCCTCCCTCTTAGATTGTAAACTCACAGGATCAGCCCCTCCCTCTTAGATTGTAAGCTCCCAGGATCAGCCCCTCCCTCTTAGATTGTAAACTCACAGGATCAGCCCCTCCCTCTTAGATTGTAAGCTCCCAGGATCAGGCCCTCCCTCTTAGATTGTCAGCTCCCAGGATCAGCCCCTCCCTCTTAGATTGTCAGCTCCCAGGATCAGCCCCTCCCTCCTAGATTGTAAGCTCCCAGTACCAGCCCCTCCCTCCTAGATTGTAAGCTCCCAGGATCAGCCCCTCCCTCTTAGATTGTAAGCTCCCAGGATCAGGCCCTCCTATCCCTCTTGTATTGAACTGTATTGTTGCTGTATTGTCTCCCGTTATATTGTACAGCGCTGAGCACACTGTTGGGGCCATAAATCCTGTATAATAATAATAATAATATAAATCCTGTATAATAATAATAATAATAATAATAATATAAATCCTGTATAATAATAATAATAATGGATCCTAGGAAGTAACTGCTACATGAACCATCCGCCCTTAGTCAAGATGGCCACTGCCAGAAATGCCAGGAGCTGTTTTTCAAAATGATTTCTCAGCAAAATAGAGCAGAGACACGGATGGATGGATGGATGGATGGATGGAGGAGTTTGTTTTAAATCTTAAATATGAATTATTCTGATGTGCTCAGGTGGTGCTCAGGTGCAGTGCAGTTCCACATAAAAAGCCGAGCGCGTTCTTATTTGAACCCTGGTGTCTGTTGTGGTTTTATTTCCTCAATTAAATGACATTTTTAAAAAAAATAACAAACATGTTATACTTCCGGCTCTGTAATGGTTTCGCACAGAGCAGCCCCGATTCTCCTCTTCTCGGGTCCCCCCACTAACGCTCCTGGCCCCTCCCTCCTGCCGAGTGCCCCCATAGCAAGCAGCTTGCTATGGCAGCTCCCACACTGCTCTGTGTGTCTATTCACATACAGACGTGGGTTGGCCCTGCCCTCCACTCTGTCCTCATTGGCTCACTGGCTGTGATTGGCAGTAGCAGGGGCCAACTGCTCCCGCTGCTGTCTCAGCCAATAAGGAGGTAGAGACCTGGGAGAGCCACTGCTCTCATGCACATTGCTGAATGGAGATCGGGCTCAGGTAAATATTGGGGGGAGGGGGTTAGGGGCTTCTGGACACAGAAGGTTTTTTTTACCTTCATGCATAAAACCTGAACATGGCCTTTACAACCACTTTAAAATTCACAAGATTCCTTACTTGCAGATCCCTCTATGTAACTTTTAGAGGAGTGCAAAAATGGCAAATCGAGGTAAGCGGTGTGACCAGTCAGATCAATAAATCCTTTAAAGTGGGAGTGAAGGCTATTGGTTGATAAGGCTTTCCTATAGGTACAGCAAATATCTCCGAAAGGAGCACCGCTTAGGGAGATATTTACTGTAGAAGCAGCTGGTGCGTATGCCCATACTGTGCCGTTCCTCCAGAGTCCTGTGCTGTAAACAGTGACTCCTGCACACATGCGCAGGAGTACCATCATCACGGCTCGGCCAGTCATACCGCCAAAGCACGCAAACCCGGCAGGAAGGCCATGTGACCATGGAAGCATCTACGGTGGTGACAGCGCGCCAATGGAGGGCTTTGTTTTCAGGGAAATCTGTCATAATGTGATAGTATTATCAGCTGTTATTAGCTGTGTTATCAGCTTCTAATTGGGGTGGAGTTGAATGCTCATTTGAGCATCTCCCTATAAATTTAGATCAGCTCATGGGGGAGATCTCTGATGGGGGGCACAGTCTCTGATGGGGGGAGATCACTGATGGGGGGCACAGTCTCTGATGGGGGGAGATCACTGATGGGGGGCACAGTCTCTGATGGGGGGAGATCACTGATGGGGGGCACAGTCTCTGATGGGGGGAGATCACTGATGGGGGGCACAGTCTCTGATGGGGGGAGATCACTGATGGGGGGCACAGTCTCTGATGGGGGGAGATCACTGATGGGGGGCAGTCTCTGATGGGGGGAGATCACTGATGGGGGGCACAGTCTCTGATGGGGGGAGATCACTGATGGGGGGCACAGTCTCTGATGGGGGGAGATCACTGATGGGGGGCACAGTCTCTGATGGGGGGAGATCACTGATGGGGGGCACAGTCTCTGATGGGGGGAGATCACTGATGGGGGGCACAGTCTCTGATGGGGGGAGATCACTGATGGGGGGCACAGTCTCTGATGGGGGGAGATCACTGATGGGGGGCACAGTCTCTGATGGGGGGAGATCACTGATGGGGGGCAGTCTCTGATGGGGGGAGATCACTGATGGGGGGCACAGTCTCTGATGGGGGGAGATCACTGATGGGGGGCACAGTCTCTGATGGGGGGAGATCACTGATGGGGGGCACAGTCTCTGATGGGGGGAGATCACTGATGGGGGGCACAGTCTCTGATGGGGGGAGATCACTGATGGGGGGCACAGTCTCTGATGGGGGGAGATCACTGATGGGGGGCACAGTCTCTGATGGGGGGAGATCACTGATGGGGGGCACAGTCTCTGATGGGGGGAGATCACTGATGGGGGGCACAGTCTCTGATGGGGGTGCTGCTTATGATGGAGTGCGGCTTTGAATGAGTGCAGAGCAGTTAAACACAGCAGTTGAACTAAAGCAGGAGAACGTAAGCAGCAGGAAGACACATCAACAGCAAGAAACTCTACTGCACGCTGGACAGACTGCAAGGAAACATCTCTCACATACCTGAGTCCCACTCCGTGTACCTTTATATAATACACTCCTCTTCTCCTCTTCATA
Organism: Staurois parvus; assembly: GCF_062004578.1. NCBI lineage: Eukaryota > Metazoa > Chordata > Amphibia > Anura > Ranidae > Staurois > Staurois parvus. The sequence goes on along the minus strand of NW_028319739.1, from coordinate 43,934 downwards.
TTACTATCCTCTGTTCCCAAATCTCATTTCTTTACCCCTCTGCTCCACCCCAAAACTTGTACATCTCCCCCTCATTGCTATCATCTCCCTATTATTGCTTTCATCACCTCCCCAAAATGCCTCTTCCACTCCTCCTTCTCATTTTCCTCTCCTCTGTTCCAAAATCCATTCACTATATCCCTCTGCTCCTCCCAAACATTTGTATATTGTGTCCTCACTGCTTCCTTCACCCCTCTATGGCACCCACCACCTCCTCCTATTACTCCTCTCCCACTGACCCCAACACCTCCACTAGTAGTGTCTCACGCTCCTGCACATCCCGCTCCCATGCCACCTTTCTCACCCTTCTCCTCCTCCTAGCCGCGGGGGACATCTCCCCGAATCCTGGCCTTCCACCACCTCCCTCACCCGCACAACACCCTCCCGCCTTCACGTCCTGCCGCAACCCCCGCAACCTAGTATCTGTCCCCCTGCTCCCTAAAATCTCCCCCCCGTTTTCATGTGCACTCCTGAACGCCCAATCGGTGTGCAACAAGCTTACCGCCATCCACGACCTCTTTGTTTCCCGCTCCCTCAACCTCCTAGCGATCACGGAAACCTGGATCCAGCCCACTGACTCTACCTCCCCTGCTGCACTCTCCTACGGAGGTCTCGCCTGGTCCCACTCACCCAGGCCCAACGGTCGTAAAGGTGGTGGGGTTGGTCTGCTCCTGTCACCGCTGAGCACCTTCCGAGTCCTCCCAAACCCCCCCTCCCTATCCTTCTCCTCCTTCGAGGCCCACTGCGTCCGACTATTCTCCCCAACCCCCCTGAAGATTGCTGTGATATACCGGCCTCCTGGATCCATACCCCGCTTCCTGGAAGACTTCTCCTCCTGGCTACCCTTCTTCCTCTCCTCTGAGCTACCCACCATCATCCTTGGGGACTTCAACATCCCTGTCAACCTCGACAACCCAGACACAGCCCATCTCCTCCACTTCACCTCCTCCTTTGCACTTGCACAGTGCATACAATCCACCACCCACTCCGACGGTAATATCCTTGATCTTGTCTTCTCCAACCGCTGCGCTCCCCACAACCTCACTAACACCCCCTTCCCTCTCTCTGACCACAACCTGATCACCTTCTCTATCTCCTCGTCCTCCAACGCCTACCCCTCCAAATGTCACACTACTACCAGCCGTAACCTCCGCAACCTTAACCCTGCCCCCCTCCACTCTGCAGCTGATCAACTCCATGACCGCATCCTCCCCCCTGTCCTGCCCCGACTTGGCTATGACCGCCTACAACAATGCGCTGTCAACAGCCCTTGACTCACTAGCGCCTTTAACCACACGCAACACCAGACCCCGACCGCTCCAGCCCTGGCAGACTGATCACACCAAAACCCTCCAAGGACACAGTCGTGCCCTGGAGCGACTATGGCACAAAACCAAATCCCAACAAGCCTTCACCCGCTACAAATCTGCCTTCCGCACCTACACCTCCTCCCTCCATACTGCCAAACAAGCCTACTTCCTGACCCTCATCAAGGCCCTCTCCTCCAATCCTCGCCGACTCTTCTCCACCTTCAACTCTCTACTCTCTCCACCCCCACCTCCACCCAGCACCTCACTCACCGCCCTTGAGATTGCCAATCACTTCAAAAACAAGATTGACACAATTCGCAAGGACATCGCCGCAACTCACACGCCTTCTCAACCCGTCCCCTCTGACACAGCTACCCCCTTATCCCCCCTCCCCCTCGACATTACCCGCAGGGACTTCATCACTGCTCAAACTCTCTCCAACCCCCTTCACCCTTACTCAGCTACCCCCTCATCGCCCCTCTCCTACGGCCCCACCACTGCTCTGACCTCCACTTCCACCCCACCCTACATTCCTCATACTGAAGCTCCCCCAACACTCCGCACCTTTGACCTTACTACCATCGAGGAAGTCTCCAAGATCCTCTCTGATGCCCGCCTCACCACCTGCCCCCTCGACCCTATCCCCTCACAACTCCTACGACCTCCCTCCCCCTCCATCCTACGCTCCCTCACCTACATCTTCAATCTCTCCCTCTCCTCCGGCACTTTCCCCTCCCATCTGAAACATGCACACATCACCCCCATACTTAAAAAGCCCTCCCTGGACCCCAATGACCCGAACAACCTCAGACCCATCTCCCTGCTGCCACTTACATCTAAACTCCTCGAGCGCCTCGTCTACACCCGCCTATGCTCTCACCTCAACGACAACAACCACCTCGATCCCCTACAGTCCGGCTTCCGTCCCCTACACTCCACCGAAACTGCCTTACTCAAACTCTCCAACGACCTGCTAACCGCCAAAGCTAATGGCCATTATTCAGTGCTCCTACTCCTTGACCTCTCTGCGGCCTTCGACACAGTCGGCCACCCCCTCCTCCTCAAAAAACTACACTCCCTCGGCCTCAGAGATTCTGCTCTCTCCTGGCTCTCATCCTACCTGTCACAACGCTCTTTCAGCGTTACCTATAATGCTACCACCTCCCCCTCACTCCCCCTCTCTGTTGGGGTCCCTCAAGGCTCTGTCCTCGGGCCCCTTCTCTTCTCCATCTATACCTCCTCCCTTGGCCAACTCATACACTCCCACGGCTTCAACTACCACCTCTATGCCGACGACACACAAATCTATCTCTCAACCCCCCACCTCACCCCCTCGGTCTCCACCCCCCACCTCACTCCCTCGGTCTCCGCCCGAATAACACACCTGTTGAGCGACATATCAGACTGGATGTCGCTCCACTTCCTTAAACTGAACCTCTCCAAAACCGAGTTTCTTGTCTTCCCTCCAGCCCGGACACCACCCCCCGCTGACTTCTCCATCATGTCCAACAACGCCACCATCAAACCCGCCCCGCAGGCCAGAGTACTGGGTGTCATTTTGGACTCCAACCTATCCTTCCAGCCCCAAGTCCAATCTTTAACAAACTCGTGCAGACTCCACCTCCGCAACATGTAGACTCCGCCTCCGCAACATGCAGACTCCGCCTCCGCAACATCGCCAAAATCCGCACGTTCCTAACCCCAGAAACCACTAAACAGCTCATCCACTCCCTCATCATATCACGCCTCGACTACTGCAACTCCCTCCTCACTGGCCTGCCTCGCCGCTGGCTATCCCCGCTTCAGTCCATCCTGAACACGGCTGCCAGACTCATCCACCTTTCCAAACGCTCCATCTCCGCCACCCCCCTCTGCCAATCCCTCCACTGGCTTCCGATTTCGCAACGGATCAAATTCAAAATCCTAACGCTGACGTACAAAGCCGTCCACCATACTGCCCCGAACTACATCACCGACCTAATATCCAAGTACCACCCAACACGCACACTCCGCTCCTCACAAGACCTCCTTCTCTCTAGTTCCCTGGTCTCCTCCTCCCATGCCCGCCTCCAGGACTTCTCCAGGGTGTCACCCATCCTCTGGAACTCCCTGCCCCAACCCATCCGCTTCCGCTTCCGATCGTCTAGGTCAGGGGTAGGCAACCTGAGAGCCGCAGGACTACAAGTTCCATCATGCCTCTGCAAGTCATAGCTGTAACTGTCAGTTTAGTAATTTTTGCAATGCCTCATGGGAAATGTAGTTCCACAACAGCTAGAGAGCCACAGGTTGCCTACCCCTGTCCTAGGCGATCGCAGCAGAAGTGGGAGTGGGTACCTGCCAAATTCAAGTACCTGCTCCCCACCCCCCAAAAGGTGCCAATCCTTAATAGGGAGCGGAGGACAAAGGCGTAAAGCGGAACGTCCTCTTTTGGGTGGAGCTCCACTTTAAACTGCTTGGGGTCCAATTTTTTTTCTTTTGTTGCGGTTTGCTTCCGCTTTAATACCTACCTACCTTGAAGAAGGGGGTACACCCTGAAAGCTTGTCCTAAAAATGTGGATGTTAGTATCACAGACGGCACTAAACTCTTATTGCTACAAGTTCCCCAATGCGGCTCCAATCACCTCAACTGCCGATTTATACCGAAGATCTGCATTCCTTCTGAAATGATTCCGCATTATGCGTCGTGATTGGTTTGTCTTCTTTTGCAGCATTACCTGATATTTTGGGAATGTTCTGTTCCAGCTCCACCTCCCCGTCTTTAATTCCTTCTCTCCCCAGCACCTCGGACTTGATTTGCAGCGACGGTTCCTGGGGAACGGTCATGGTAGCGTAGGTGCTGATCACCAGGATCACCAGGCCAACTCCCAGAATGAACTGGAAACGGACAGCAGAAAACACGAGTCAAAGGCAGCCACATCCATCACAAAGGACAGTCAGAGCAAAGAAACGAAATTGGGAACTCTCCCCCCCCCCCCCAGGCTGAGTTCTAAGGTGGAAGAACAGGTGATGCCCAAATGGTAAAACCTCATAGGGATCGATCCCTATATACACAGGAGATCACAGAATATCCAGGAGGGGACTATTGTATCTCTTTCACACCTAATGATGGCAATAAAGTAGCAATACAATTGTACACAATGAATGGTATGAATTGAAGCCATTCATTGTTTACAATTGTCATGTGATCTGCTGTGATTGGTCACAGCGCTCACATGGTAGCGGCCCAGTATAGTGATCTGTCATCGGTTGGGTCCAGTTGACACAGCTGGTGACAAAATGACACCGCAGTATTGCCCGTGGGGAGGCGCCTTTCCAAGAGGACGTCATATGACATCCAACCCGGTAAGCAGAAAGTCACGCCCAGCCATCATTTGACAATGCGTCCGCTGCAACTCCTAGACCTTCGAGGTTTGGGGCCTGTGGCTTGTTTACATTCGTCCAATGCTGCCAATCGTCAGTTGTTCCCAGCAGTTGAGTATTATGTGACGTCATAACGCAGGATGCATTCTGTCCCCTCACACCCAGCCACATCCTGGAGACATTGCTGAGCATGTCCGGAAGCAGGACGCTTTACAGCAGAGTCTATGTCCGGGTGCAGCACACAATACCAACAAACAACAAGAAACACGGTTCTGCTTATCTGACGTTTACAAATGGAACCTGGAAGGATATTTACAAGCTGCCTTACTCAAACGTACGATCACTGAGCAGCCCGGAAGAGAAGTTTCAGCCCCTAAAGAGGTTCTAAAGGCTTTTATTACATAAAACGGCCAGACGGGGGCAGTGCAGGGCGGGTGGACGTTTATAAACGTCCTCCCCGCTCCCTGCTTGTGCGTGCTCCCTGGGAGTGCGCAGCACCACGATCCGGTGCTCACTGTGTCCTCCGGACACAGTGAAACACCGATTGTCGGACGGGACCTCTCTGCGAGGTCCTGATCATGTGATCACTGATTGGCCAAGGGAAGGGGGGGGGGGGGAAAGCGTCCGGACCGGAAGGGGGGAGGGGGGGGGGAAAGCGTCCGGACCGGAAGGGGGGGGGGAAAGCGTCCGGACCGGAAGGGGGAGGGGGAAACGTCCGGACCGGAAGGGGGGGGGGGAAACGTCCGGACCGGAAGGGGGGGGGGGAAACGTCCGGACCGGAAGGGGGGGGGGGGGGAAGCGTCCGGACGGGAAGGGGGGGGAAAGCGTCCGGACGGGAAGGGGGGGGAAAGCGTCCGGACGGGAAGGGGGGGAAAGCGTCCGGACGGGAAGGGGGGGAAAGCGTCCGGACGGGAAGGGGGGGAAAGCGTCCGGACGGGAAGGGGGGGAAAGCGTCCGGACGGGAAGGGGGGCAAAGCGTCCGGACGGGAAGGGGGGCAAAGCGTCCGGACCGGAAGGGGGGGAAAGCGTCCGGACCGGAAGGGGGGGGAAGCGTCCGGACCGGAAGGGGGGGGGAAGCGTCCGGACTGGAAGGGGGGGGAAAGCGTCCGGACCGGAAGGGGGGGAAAGCGTCCGGACCGGAAGGGGGGGAAAGCGTCCGGACCGGAAGGGGGGGAAAGCGTCCGGACCGGAAGGGGGGGAAAGCGTCCGGACCGGAAGTGGTTAAAAGAAATTTTAAATCATATTCACCTCGGCGGATGTTGTATTTGTTCCCCGCCGGCTCTAAGGGTGAGAACTGAGGGATCAGACACTGCTGATCCGTCAGTTCTCCATGCAGCTCTGAGCAGAGAGCGGTGACTGTCTGCTCTGCCCCTCCCAATGCTCACTGGAGCAATCAGGCTGTGGAGGAGGCGGGAGCGGCTGGCTCCTACAGGGTTAAGGTCTGTCCTCCCTCCTGCCTGTCCGGGATCCGCCATTGGAAGATGCGGGTCAAAGTGAACGTCAGTCCCATGGCAGGATCTGGCCTGAGATTCCACTGACCTGACCTATTTCTCCCAACACACGGCTGCCCTCTCCTCCATAATCTCCCTTCTCAGCTCAGCTGTGAATAGAAGGGAAAGAAGGTCTCTGTACCATGAAGGCGCTTGTGGCCGATGCAGGGGCCTCTCTGTGTTATTATTATTATTATACAGGATTTATGGCACCAACAGTGTGCTCGGCGCTGTACAATATAATGGGAGACAATACAGATCAATACAAGAGGGATAGGAGGGCCTGATCCTGGGAGCTTACAATCTAAGAGGGCGGGGCTGATCCTGGGAGCTTACAATCTAAGAGGGAGGGGCTGATCCTGGGAGCTTACAATCTAAGAGGGAGGGCCTGATCCTGGGAGCTTACAATCTAAGAGGGAGGGCCTGATCCTGGGAGCTTACAATCTAAGAGGGAGGGGCTGATCCTGGGAGCTTACAATCTAAGAGGGAGGCCCTGATTCTGGGAGCTTACAATCTAGGAGGGAGGGGCTGATCCTGGGAGCTGACAATCTAAGAGGGAGGGGCTGATCCCGGGAGCTTACAATCTAGGAGGGAGGGGCTGATCCTGGGAGCTTACAATCTAGGAGGGAGGGGCTGATCCTGGGAGCTTACAATCTAAGAGGGAGGGGCTGATCCTGGAGCTTACAATCTAGGAGGGAGGGGCTGATCCCGGGAGCTTACAATCTAGGAGGGAGGGGCTGATCCCGGGAGCTTACAATCTAGGAGGGAGGGGCTGATCCCGGGAGCTTACAATCTAGGAGGGAGGGGCTGGTGGTACAAAAGGTAGTAACTGTGGGGGATGGACTGGTAGGAGGAGTAGAAGATTCCAGTATTAGCTGAGGGCAGGATAGGCTTCCCTGAAGAGATCGGTTTCACTGTTCAACAAATTTTTATTTTTTGCCAGTTTTGGAAACAAAAGGATCCATTTCTTAATGAATTTCACATTCTGAGTTCAAATATAACAATGAAATTTGTCAATTGGCTCTAGTTTTTCTGTAAACGGAAAGTTTTCTACTATAGGCGTAATGACTACATAATGCACAATAATTATATAGATAGATGTCTTTCCACAAATATAAAGCAAGTGATATTGATACATAACAAAGCCTAAATGGCATAATATATTGCATAGGATTACCAAGAACAATTATAGCCATAAGCTAAGTTGAATCATTTTAATACTTAGGATTCTCACTAGTTTTGTCTTCAGTTTGTGTCGGTTTTGCTTCTCTTGGCTTTTCTCTTGTATTCGAGGAAAGGGCTATCTCTTACAACTGCACGTGACGACACGCTTCAGGTTCTTCCTCACTTGACTCAACCACGAAGGATTCTGGTGCTTTAGGAATTGGTAGCCCCTCTCCATGAGGAACTGGACGTATTGCCGATGGAATATTTGGATAGTGCACAGATAACTTTTTCTTCTTATTTAGCCCTTTTACAATTGGAGGCACCGTACAAAAGTAACAATTACTAACATGATCTGTTGGCTCTCTCCAAATCATTGGCACAGCGAAAGGCATAGATGCCTTTTTTCCATTCAACCATTGCTCCAGTGCCATCCCACAAGAATTGCAGCATATATGTGGTGCCCAGCTCTTGTCCTGGTCTCCTATCTTGCAGCCAAAATACAAGTTGTAGGCTTTCTTAATCATTCCTGTTATCCTCCTTTTTTGTGAGATAAAAGTTATTTCACCGCAGATATAGCAGAAATTATCTGCTTTATTCACACAAGTTCGAGGCATTACTGAGGAGCCTATATAAGCATAAAACGAAATGTAAAGACGAACTCCAAGCAGCTACAGATACTGCAGCTTTTATGCAGTGAAGTGATGCAATTAAAGGCTAATATTGCATCATCTCAGTATACATGACATTTTCTATTGGTCACCAGTATCAATTGCGCAATATGCAGCTGAAGTTGCATCATAATTTTGAATGGCTTACGTCATTAGATGGGTGAATATATCATGGAAACTAGAGCCAATCAACATTTTTTAGGGTCATTTTCGTTTTCAGCACCCCAAAATTATGTAAGATTAGCTAATTTTATGCCCAAAACTTTTTACCTGTTGAACAGTGTTTTCAGAGATCGCCTAAAAGTGAGCAGAGTAGGCGATAGTCTGATAGATTGGGGTAGAGAATTCCAGAGGATGGGGGAAGCTCTTGAGAAGTCCTGGAGACAAGCATGGGAGGAGGAGACAAGGGAGCTAGTGAGCAGGTGGTCTTTGCCCGGTGGGGGTAACAGGGAGGGGCAATTCATTCTTACCAGGGAAGAGACATCTACCAATTAGCATCTCTGACCGCTCACAATATAAAACACATTTCTACCCTTTAATTAGATTGCAGTTTTTTCCCCCCCCCAAGATGAACTCCGGGATAACAAATCCATCGGTCATGTGACTTCTTCCGGAACCTCGGTGAGCCGTCACCCAGTGTGAGACTTCCTGGAATAAAGACCGCTCACTGCTGCCCCCTCTCCTTGTGCAGGAGGACTGGTCTTGTCTCCACCGTAGTGGGTGGAATCTGCTGGGCCCCTCCCACAGCTCTGCTCTGACTGGTCTTGTCTCCGCCCCCTCCTGTAGGGTTTTTGTAGTGGGCGGAGTCTTCTGGGCCCCTCCCACAGCTCTGCTCTCTCTCCTTGCACAGGGTGACTGGTCTTGTCTCCACCCCACTCCAGTAGTTTTTTTTGTAGTGGGTGGAATCTGCTGGGCCCCTCCCACAGCTCTGCTCTCTTTCCTTGTGCAGAGTGGCTGGTTTTGTCTCAGCCCCTCCTGTTTTCTGTAGTGGGTGGAGCCTGCTGGGCCCCACCCACAGCTCTGCTCTCTTTCCTTGTGCAGAGTGGCTGGTCTCATCTCCACCGTAGTGGGTGGAGTCTGCTGGGCCCCTCCCACAGCTCGGCTCTCTTTCCTTGTGCAGAGTGGCTGGTCTGGTCTCAGCCCCTCCTGTTGTTTTCTGTAGTGGGTGGAGCCTGCTGGGCCCCACCCACAGCTCTGCTCTCTTTCCTTGTGCAGAGTGGCTGGTCTCATCTCCACCGTAGTGGATAGAGTCTGCTGGGCCCCTCCCACAGCTCGGCTCTCTTTACTCATGCACAGTGGCTGGTCTTGTCTCCACCCCCTCCTGTAGGTTTTTTGTAGTGGGTGGAGTCTGCTGGGCCCCTCCCACAGCTCGGCTCTCTTTACTTGTGCAGAGTGGCTGGTCTTGTCTCCGCCCCCTCCTGTAGTTTTCTGTAGTGGGTGGAATGCCGAATGTGCGAAGATGCGCCGCAGGTCTCTGCCGGGATCCAAAGGCCAGTGGCATATATGGGCACACGTACGCCAAATATAAATATCTATTTTCAGGACAAAACATAACCCAGAACACACTGCGGTCATGACTGAAGGATTTGCACTTCATTACTACCTCTTCCTTCCGATGGGGGTACGTGAATACCGCCTGCTTTACAATAGGAACTGCACAGTAAGACCTGCACCCCGTCACCAGTCGCAGGTGTCAATGTCCCCGGGGCGACCCGCTGGCCACGTTGCTACATGAACCCGAGGACAACGAAGGATTAATAGGACCTTCACAGGTTCTCATCTCTTCACAGCTTTGCTAATTTGCCCTTTTCAACTTCCTGTGGCCTGCTTGGACCGCGGCTCTCCTCCTCTCCACCGCGCCAGGCAAGGCTTCCTGTGTTCTCTAATTAACTACTTGTTGGCAGAATTATAAGGCGTTGGCGGTCCAGCTGTAACATCTGGACTGCACAGGTCCTGGGGGTACTTGGTGGCCCTGCAGGACACTGCGCTGTATACAGCGCCTCCATATGTACTGCTGGTCATACGGGAACTTTCCATATACTGAACACCTCGGGCATGGCAACAAATATGGTAACTTACAGCTCCATTACTTCATACAGAGACGTTGTGCCCGTTCTCCTCCCGTTTATACAATGCTCATGTTTTACCTTCACTGAAACTAGGCCTCAGATCACTTCTGCAGATGGCAGCCAACAGCCAACTAATATGGGTGCCGCCATCTTGTTTCAGACATTAGTGGCTCCTAACAAACAGTGAGTTGTCTCTACTCTGCCACCCTTCCAGAATCCCATGCATGTGTGTTACAGCACTGGTTCTGCTCATAGGATGTTCGATGAGGCTATGAGGGAAACGCATTGGTAAAGTCACTCAGCCATCAGACTCGCCCCACGGGAATCCCTGATGAAGCTACAGTATGAGGGAAACGCATTGGTAAAGTCACCCCGCCATTGACAGACTCTCCTCATGGGTATCCCTGATGAAGCTATGAGGGAAACGCATTGGTAGAGTCACTCAGCCATCTACAGACTCGTCCCACGGGTATCCCTGATGAAGCTACAGTATGAGTGAAACGCATTGGTAAAGTCACTCAGCCATCTACAGACTCGTCCCATGGGTATCCCCGATGAAGCTCTTATGAGCGAAACGCATTGCTAAAGTCACTCAGCCATCAGACTCGCCCCACGGGTATCCCTGATGAAGCTACAGTATGAGGGAAACGCATTGGTAAAGTCACTCAGCCATCAGTAGACTCGCCCCACGGGTATCCCTGATGAAGCTATGAGCGAAACGCATTGGTAAAGTCACTCAGCCATCAGACTCGCCCCACGGGTATCCCTGATGAAGCTACAGTATGAGTGAAACGCATTGGTAGAGTCACTCAGCCATCTACAGACTCGTCCCATGGGTATCCCCGATGAAGCTCTTATGAGCGAAACGCATTGGTAAAGTCACTCAGCCATCAACAGACTCGCCCCACGGGAATCCCTGATGAAGCTATGAGCGAAACGCATTGGTAAAGTCACCCCGCCATTGACAGACTCTCCTCATGGGTAACCCTGATGAAGCTCTTATGAGTGAAACGCATTGGTAAAGTCACTCAGCCATCTACAGACTCGCCCCACGGGTATCCCTGATGAAGCTATGAGCGAAACGCATTGGTAAAGTCACCCTGCCATTGACAGACTCTCCTCATGGGTATCCCTGATGAAGCTATGAGCGAAACGCATTGGTAAAGTCACTCAGCCATCAGCAGACTCGCCCCATGGGTATCCCTGATGAAGCTATGAGTGAAACGCATTGGTGAAGTCACCCCGCCATCTACAGACTCTCCTCATGGGTATCCCTGATGAAGCTATGAGTGAAACGCATTGGTGAAGTCACCCCGCCATCTACAGACTCTCCTCATGGGTATCCCAGCAATCAATACATGCAGTTGTTGTACTGAGGAGGTTAATGGAGGACTCAGAGGACCTTCCGCCTCATGTATGGAGTATATACTGTGGGCTTCTCATTATAATTTAGGTAATCGCATCCTTGGAGTGTCAGCATGAAAGTTGAACACAGAAGCTGAGAATGACGTTCTGGAGTTAAAGGGGAATATAAAGGATACGTTCACCTTTATGAAAAAAATAAATACATTTCTCCAAGAAAAAAAACAAAATGGGCATTTTCTATTTTTTTCCCACAGAATCCTGCAAAGCATTGGAAACATGATCAGTGGATCACGTATATACACATGTGATTTTGCAGTTCCAGGTGGGGGGCGTGTGCGGCCTACCAGCACCGCCATTCGCGGCCTCGGCTGTCAATCACTGGGTCCCGGCCGGTGATTGCTGAATATCTCCGACAGGGAAGAGACCTGAGTACAAACAACACAGATCTCTCCCCTGTCAGCTCTTCCTGCACACTGCTTTGTATGGATCAGCATAGCAGCATGCGTACAGTGAAACACGCATACACAGCACACAATTAACCCTTTGATCTCCTTGATGTTAACCCTTTCCTCTCCAGTGTCATTAGTACAGTGTTGGTGCTTTTTATCAGCATTGATCACTGCATTGGTGTCACTGGGGATGTCAGTGACACCAAGCCAGTTTCCTCCCCAGTGTCAGAATGCCCGCTGCAGTCCCGCTATAAGTCGCTGATCGCCGGCATTACTAGTAAAAATAAACAAACAAACAAAAAAATCCCTAGTACCTATACCGCCATTTGTAGACGCTAGAACTTTCACGTAAACCAATTAATTTACACGTATGGGGATTTTTATTTAGCAAAGACACGGAGCGGGAGACATTTTGGCCGCAAAATTTGATTTTTACATTTTTTTACTGGACGTGTTTAATAGCCAAAAGTCCAAAATATAGGTTTTTTTTCCTTTATAGTGCAAAAAATAAAAAACACAGGCGATCAAATACCATCTAAATAAATCACCATTTATGGGGAAAAAAAAAAGGATGTAAATGTAATTTGGGTGCACTGTTGCACGACCGCAAATTGTCAGTTAAAGTAACACAGCGCCGTATTGCAAAAAGATGGCTTGGTCAGGAAGAGGGGGGGGGGGGGGGGAGAATACTCTGGAGGGGGAGGGGTTAATTTTTACAAAAATGACTATAGCTTTATAAATATAGGTTTAATCTGTAACAAGTTCCTAAAAGTGAACTGTAACCTTTACCTCTGGTGGTACCCGGCCTCTTTCTGGCCTACGCCAGACCCAGGAAAAAAAAAAAAATTCCCCCCCCCCCCCAAAAAAAGGTGCTTTTCAATATTCTTTTTGCGAACACGGGAGGGGGAGGGGAACATGTATATTTGGGTAAAATTTCCATGTTTTCCATACCTGTGAGGACAGGCCCTTGTTATGGATCTTCTTATAAATGAGGGCTGGAAGGATGAAGCAGATGAGACTTCCCATGGTTGCTCCAGTCAGACCCAGAATGGTTTCCACTGAGAAATGCAAAGAAATCACTTTCAGTATCAAGAGAAAAACAACAACAAGTCACTTTACACAGGCGGGGCGCTCAGTACGGCATTTCCAACACATTTATTACACAGTGACATAGTTAGTCTGGCAGATAAAAAAAGTCCATCCATAAAAAAAAGTTATAATCCTTCACCCACAGCTGATCCAGACAAAGGCAAAAACACCAGCAAAGCACAATCCAATCTCCTCCTGCGGGGGGGGGGGGGGAATTCCTTCCTGATCCCCCGAGAGGCAATCGGATATTCCCTGGATCAATAATCGGATATTCCCTGGATCAATAATCGGATATTCCCGGATCGATAATCGGATATTCCCTGGATCACCTTTCCCTATAAATGTTATATCCAGTTATATTCTGTGTATCCAAGAAAGAATCCAGGACTTTCCTACAGCAATCCACTGAGCTGGCCACACCCACCTCTGGAGGGAGTCTATTCCACATTCTCACAGCTCTTACTGTGAAGAAACCTTTCCGTGTTTGGAGATGACATTTCTTTTCCTCCAGACATAAAGAGCGCCCCCTTGTCCTCTGTGATGACCTCAGGGGGAATAACTACACCGAGATCACTATATGAACCACTGATGTATTATACATGGAGATCATATCCCCCCTTATGTATTATACATGGAGATCATATCCCCCCTTATGTATTATACATGGAGATCATATCCCCCCTTATGTATTATACATGGAGACCATATCCCCCTTATGTATTATACATGGAGATCATATCCCCCCCTTATGTATTATACATGGTGATCATATCCCCCCTTATGTATTATACATGGAGATCATATCCCCCTTATGTATTATACATGGTGATCATATCCCCCCTTATGTATTATACATGGAGATCATATCCCCCCTTATGTATTATACATGGAGATCATATCCCCCCTTATGTATTATACATGGAGATCATATCCCCCCCCTTATGTATTATACATGGAGATCATATCCCCCCCCCCCTTATGTATTATACATGGAGATCATATCCCCCCCCCTTATGTATTATACATGGAGATCATATCCCCCCCTTATGTATTATACATGGAGATCATATCCCCCCCCTTATGTATTATACATGGAGATCATATCCCCCCCCCTTATGTATTATACAGGGAGATCATATCCCCCCCTTTTGTATTATACATGGAGATCATATCCCCCCTTATGTATTATACATGGAGATCATATCCCCCCCTTATGTATTATACATGGAGATCATATCCCCCCTTATGTATTATACATGGAGATCATATCCCCCCTTATGTATTATACATGGAGATCATATCCCCCCTTATGTATTATACATGGAGATCATATCCCCCCCTTATGTATTATACATGGAGATCATATCCCCCCTTATGTATTATACATGGAGATCATATCCCCCCTTATGTATTATACATGGAGATCATACCCCCCCCTTATGTATTATACATGGAGATCATATCCCCCCCTTATGTATTATACATGGAGATCATATCCCCCCTTATGTATTATACATGGAGATCATATCCCCCCCTTATGTATTATACATGGAGATCATATCCCCCCTTATGTATTATACATGGAGATCATATCCCCCCCCTTATGTATTATACATGGAGATCATATCCCCCCTTATGTATTATACATGGAGATCATATCCCCCCCTTATGTATTATACATGGAGATCATATCCCCCCTTATGTATTATACATGGAGATCATATCCCCCCTTATGTATTATACATGGAGATCATATCCCCCCCCCTATGTATTATACATGGAGATCATATCCCCCCCTTATGTATTATACATGGAGATCATATCCCCCCCTTATGTATTATACATGGAGATCATATCCCCCCTTATGTATTATACATGGAGATCATATCCCCCTTATGTATTATACATGGAGATCATATCCCCCCCCCTTATGTATTATACATGGAGATCATATCCCCCCTTATGTATTATACATGGAGATCACATCCCCCCTTATGTATTATACATGGAGATCATATCCCCCCCTTATGTATTATACATGGAGATCATATCCCCCCTTATGTATTATACATGGAGATCATATCCCCCTTATGTATTATACATGGAGATCATATCCCCCCCTTATGTATTATACATGGAGATCATATCCCCCCTTATGTATTATACATGGAGATCACATCCCCCCCTTATGTATTATACATGGAGATCATATCCCCCCTTATGTATTATACATGGAGATCATATCCCCCTTATGTATTATACATGGAGATCATATCCCCCCTTATGTATTATACATGGAGATCACATCCCCCCCTAATCTCCTCTTCTGAAGAGAGGCTACATGACCAGGATTTGACATTGAATGCCCACAATATAGAGATTGGGGGAGGGGTTAACACTATTGAGGCTTCCCACATACCTACCCGACGTATGAAAGCCTGTCACCTGGTGGGGGCGCTGCATTGCTGCATGACAGACCTGTCAAGAGTTGTAACTTGGCAACAGAATCAGATATCTCCGTCTGACATGTATGAGGCCATCGCTCCAACATTTGTCTCACTACTGAGGGGCAGACATCTACAGCACTCTGTATGAGCTCCCAGAGAGCCGGTTCACATACATGTGGATTGCATGGAGTATGAACCGTATCCAATCCACAACATGTGAAATAACTGCTTCCTATGGTGCCTGTTCACATATGTCCGGTGCACTGCCAGTGCAGATTAATGTGGACTGAAAAAGAGTCCCGTCCGATTTCTGAGCAGAGCGATCCTTCAGGTGCAAGTCACAGGCTCATTGGCTTCTATGGGAACCGCTTCTGAATCGCACATCATGAGCTTGTGGACACGATTTCAGTACGGCTTCTCGTCTGATCCAGATGTAAAATCTGACCTGACCCTGAGCCAGTATAACTGTGCAAGACTGAAGGGGAGGAGCCATACACCTGTGCAAGACTGAAGGGGAGGAGCCGGTAAGCCTGTGCAAGACTGAAGGGGAGGAGCCAGTATAACTGTGCAAGACTGAAGGGGAGGAGCCAGTATAACTGTGCAAGACTGAAGGGGAGGAGCCAGTATAACTGTGCAAGACTGAAGGGGAGGAGCCATACACCTGTGCAAGACTGAAGGGGAGGAGCCAGTATAACTGTGCAAGACTGAAGGGGAGGAGCCAGTATAACTGTGCAAGACTGAAGGGGAGGAGCCGGTATAACTGTGCAAGACTGAAGGGGAGGAGCCAGTATAACTGTGCAAGACTGAAGGGGAGGAGCCAGTATAACTGTGCAAGACTGAAGGGGAGGAGCCATACACCTGTGCAAGACTGAAGGGGAGGAGCCGGTATAACTGGGCAAGACTGAAGGGGAGGAGCCGGTATAACTGTGCAAGACTGAAGGGGAGGAGCCGGTATAACTGGGCAAGACTGAAGGGGAGGAGCCGGTATAACTGGGCAAGACTGAAGGGGAGGAGCCGGTACGCCTGGGCAAGACTGAAGGGGAGGAGCCGGTACGCCTGGGCAAGACTGGAAAGGAGGAGCCTGTACACCTGTGCAAGACTGGAGGGGAGGAGCCGGTACGCCTGGGCAAGACTGGAGGGGAGGAGTCGGTACATCTGTGTGTGGATGGACTAACCCATTAATCTGTACTTCATCGATTTGTATATTAAAGAATAAAGGCAAAACTTTTGTTTAGTTTTGGATGGAGTGGAGAGGGATTGGACCCCCTGTCAGCTTTTTATTGCTGCCCCCATTACGGAGATTCCCCCTCTCTACATTATCATTGAAGGTGAAAGTAAAATAAAATCACAAATTTTGGGTTGTCCCCAGCAAAGTAAGAGGGGAAATCCTCCAATGGGGACACAGGTTCTGATGACCTGGGGGCCCCCCAAGCAATTCCCTTTATTTGCAGGGATTTCCTCTCACTTCCTGTTTGGCTAAGGGACAGGAAGTGAAGGGAAACCTCCCCATTGGGGACACAGATGACAAAAAAGTAAATCGGACCGGGCTTATACACCCCCCCCCCCCCCACTCCATCCAAAATGAAAACAAGTTTTGCCTAGAGTTCTACTTTAAACTGAAGAACTGGGACGACACCCCGCCCCCCAAATAATCGCATTTTGCAGCACTGGAAGGATCTCCGGAGCACATGGGCTTGGTGATGACAGACGTATTGTTTGCAGCGGACGGGTCTGTTCCTTGTAGGGCCTGGCGGACGGGAATCCTTGAGGACCGAAGTCCAGGACCACTCCTGTGATGGGGGGTAAGATACAGATTTCCTGGCCTCCCCAACAATGGAACATTTCATTTCTTCCCATTAATGCTTCGGATTCACAAACATCCATTATTCCTGAACCAGCTGTGGGAGAGTTATCATGGCTCCGTGTGATCTGTGAACAGACCGTCGCTGCGAACACAGCTGGCTGGGGGGGGGGGGGGGGCAGAGATAGATCACCTTCCCGAACTACACAGAATATTTCTATAGGATCTCTCCTCTCCGGACATATTAGGAATTGAGGCTATAGAGGGGCACATTAAAGAGGAACTCCGCAAGTCCCATCTGCATCTAAACTCGGCCCCCCAGTAAGGTTCTCATTTATTCGGGGATCACGGAGGAGCTAAAAGTAGCTATTTCCATCCAACTGGGTCACGCCGCTGCAATAAAACTGCGCAATTTGTGTGCATTTCAGGTGTGATCTCTGAAGAATTTATTGCTACTTGTGAAGAGTTTCAACAATTTCCTGCGATTTCCATTATATACGATGTATGTGAAACGGCAAAACTGCAGCAAAAGTCATGCGAGAACTACTTGAGGAATGACGCTGCAGCAAAAGTCATGCGAGAACTACTTGAGGAATGACGCTGCAGCAAAAGTCATGCGAGAACTACTTGAGGAATGACGCTGCAGCAAAAGTCATGCGAGAACTACTTGAGGAATGACGCTGCAGCAAAAGTCATGCGAGAACTACCTGAGGAATGACGCTGCAGCAAAAGTCATGTGAGAACTACTTGAGGAATGACGCTGCAGCAAAAGTCATGTGAGAACTACTTGAGGAATGACGCTGCAGCAAAAGTCATGCGAGAACTACTTGAGAATGACGCTGCAGCAAAAGTCATGCGAGAACTACTTGAGGAATGACGCTGCAGCAAAAGTCATGCGAGAACTACCTGAGGAATGACGCTGCAGCAAAAGTCATGCGAGAACTACTTGAGGAATGACGCTGCAGCAAAAGTCATGCGAGAACTACCTGAGGAATGACGCTGCAGCAAAAGTCATGCGAGAACTACTTGAGGAATGACGCTACAGCAAAAGTCATGCGAGAACTACCTGAGGAATGACGCTGCATCAAAAGTCATGCGAGAACTACTTGAGGAATGACGCTGCAGCAAAAGTCATGCGAGAACTACCTGAGGAATGACGCTGCAGCAAAAGTCATGCGAGAACTACCTGAGGAATGACGCTGCAGCAAAAGTCATGCGAGAACTACCTGAGGAATGACGCTGCAGCAAAAGTCATGCGAGAACTACCTGAGGAATGACGCTGCAGCAAAAGTCATGCGAGAACTACTTGAGGAATGACGCTGCAGCAAAAGTCATGCGAGAACTACCTGAGGAATGACGCTGCAGCAAAAGTCATGCGAGAACTACCTGAGGAATGACGCTGCAGCAAAAGTCATGCGAGAACTACTTGAGGAATGACGCTGCAGCAAAAGTCATGCGAGAACTACTTGAGGAATGACGCTGCAGCAAAAGTCATGCGAGAACTACTTGAGGAATGACGCTGCAGCAAAAGTCATGCAAGAACTACTTGAGGAATGACGCTGCAGCAAAAGTCATGCGAGATCTACTTGAGGAATGACGCTGCAGCAAAAGTCATGCGAGAACTACCTGAGGAATGACGCTGCAGCAAAAGTCATGTGAGAACTACTTGAGGAATGACGCTGCAGCAAAAGTCATGCGAGAACTACCTGAGGAATGACGCTGCAGCAAAAGTCATGCGAGAACTACTTGAGGAATGACGCTGCAGCAAAAGTCATGCGAGAACTACCTGAGGAATGACGCTGCAGCAAAAGTCATGCGAGAACTACTTGAGGAATGACGCTGCAGCAAAAGTCATGCGAGAACTACCTGAGGAATGACGCTGCAGCAAAAGTCATGCGAGAACTACCTGAGGAATGACGCTGCAGCAAAAGTCATGTGAGAACTACTTGAGGAATGACGCTGCATCAAAAGTCATGCGAGAACTACCTGAGGAATGACGCTGCAGCAAAAGTCATGCGAGAACTACCTGAGGAATGACGCTGCAGCAAAAGTCATGCGAGAACTACTTGAGGAATGACGCTACAGCAAAAGTCATGCGAGAACTACCTGAGGAATGACGCTGCATCAAAAGTCATGCGAGAACTACCTGAGGAATGACGCTGCAGCAAAAGTCATGCGAGAACTACCTGAGGAATGACGCTGCAGCAAAAGTCATGCGAGAACTACCTGAGGAATGACGCTGCAGCAAAAGTCATGCGAGAACTACTTGAGGAATGACGTTGCAGCAAAAGTCATGCGAGAACTACTTGAGGAATGACGCTGCAGCAAAAGTCATGCGAGATCTACTTGAGGAATGACGCTGCAGCAAAAGTCATGTGAGAACTACTTGAGGAATGACGCTGCATCAAAAGTCATGTGAGAACTACCTGAGGAATGACGCTGCAGCAAAAGTCATGTGAGAACTACTTGAGGAATGACGCTGCAGCAAAAGTCATGCGAGAACTACCTGAGGAATGACGCTGCAGCAAAAGTCATGCGAGAACTACCTGAGGAATGACGCTGCAGCAAAAGTCATGCGAGAACTACCTGAGGAATGACGCTGCAGCAAAAGTCATGCGAGAACTACTTGAGGAATGACGCTGCAGCAAAAGTCATGCGAGAACTACTTGAGGAATGACGCTGCAGCAAAAGTCATGCGAGATCTACTTGAGGAATGACGCTGCAGCAAAAGTCATGCGAGAACTACTTGAGGAATGACGCTGCAGCAAAAGTCATGTGAGAACTACCTGAGGAATGACGCTGCAGCAAAAGTCATGCGAGATCTACTTGAGGAATGACGCTGCAGCAAAAGTCATGCGAGAACTACTTGAGGAATGACGCTGCAGCAAAAGTCATGCGAGAACTACCTGAGGAATGACGCTGCAGCAAAAGTCATGCGAGAACTACCTGAGGAATGACGCTGCAGCAAAAGTCATGCGAGAACTACTTGAGGAATGACGCTGCAGCAAAAGTCATGCGAGAACTACTTGAGGAATGACGCTGCAGCAAAAGTCATGCGAGAACTACTTGAGGAATGACGCTGCAGCAAAAGTCATGCGAGAACTACTTGAGGAATGACGCTGCAGCAAAAGTCATGCAAGAACTACTTGAGGAATGACGCTGCAGCAAAAGTCATGCGAGAACTACCTGAGGAATGACGCTGCAGCAAAAGTCATGTGAGAACTACTTGAGGAATGACGCTGCAGCAAAAGTCATGTGAGAACTACTTGAGGAATGACGCTGCAGCAAAAGTCATGCGAGAACTACTTGAGGAATGACGCTGCAGCAAAAGTCATGCGAGAACTACTTGAGGAATGACGCTGCAGCAAAAGTCATGCGAGAACTACCTGAGGAATGACGCTGCAGCAAAAGTCATGCGAGAACTACTTGAGGAATGACGCTGCAGCAAAAGTCATGCGAGAACTACCTGAGGAATGACGCTGCAGCAAAAGTCATGCGAGAACTACCTGAGGAATGACGCTGCAGCAAAAGTCATGCGAGAACTACTTGAGGAATGACGCTACAGCAAAAGTCATGCGAGAACTACCTGAGGAATGACGCTGCATCAAAAGTCATGCGAGAACTACTTGAGGAATGACGCTGCAGCAAAAGTCATGCGAGAACTACCTGAGGAATGACGCTGCAGCAAAAGTCATGCGAGAACTACCTGAGGAATGACGCTGCAGCAAAAGTCATGCGAGAACTACCTGAGGAATGACGCTGCAGCAAAAGTCATGCGAGAACTACCTGAGGAATGACGCTGCAGCAAAAGTCATGCGAGAACTACTTGAGGAATGACGCTGCAGCAAAAGTCATGCGAGAACTACCTGAGGAATGACGCTGCAGCAAAAGTCATGCGAGAACTACCTGAGGAATGACGCTGCAGCAAAAGTCATGCGAGAACTACTTGAGGAATGACGCTGCAGCAAAAGTCATGCGAGAACTACTTGAGGAATGACGCTGCAGCAAAAGTCATGCGAGAACTACTTGAGGAATGACGCTGCAGCAAAAGTCATGCAAGAACTACTTGAGGAATGACGCTGCAGCAAAAGTCATGCGAGATCTACTTGAGGAATGACGCTGCAGCAAAAGTCATGCGAGAACTACCTGAGGAATGACGCTGCAGCAAAAGTCATGTGAGAACTACTTGAGGAATGACGCTGCAGCAAAAGTCATGCGAGAACTACCTGAGGAATGACGCTGCAGCAAAAGTCATGCGAGAACTACTTGAGGAATGACGCTGCAGCAAAAGTCATGCGAGAACTACCTGAGGAATGACGCTGCAGCAAAAGTCATGCGAGAACTACTTGAGGAATGACGCTGCAGCAAAAGTCATGCGAGAACTACCTGAGGAATGACGCTGCAGCAAAAGTCATGCGAGAACTACCTGAGGAATGACGCTGCAGCAAAAGTCATGTGAGAACTACTTGAGGAATGACGCTGCATCAAAAGTCATGCGAGAACTACCTGAGGAATGACGCTGCAGCAAAAGTCATGCGAGAACTACCTGAGGAATGACGCTGCATCAAAAGTCATGCGAGAACTACTTGAGGAATGACGCTACAGCAAAAGTCATGCGAGAACTACCTGAGGAATGACGCTGCATCAAAAGTCATGCGAGAACTACCTGAGGAATGACGCTGCAGCAAAAGTCATGCGAGAACTACCTGAGGAATGACGCTGCAGCAAAAGTCATGCGAGAACTACCTGAGGAATGACGCTGCAGCAAAAGTCATGCGAGAACTACTTGAGGAATGACGTTGCAGCAAAAGTCATGCGAGAACTACTTGAGGAATGACGCTGCAGCAAAAGTCATGCGAGATCTACTTGAGGAATGACGCTGCAGCAAAAGTCATGTGAGAACTACTTGAGGAATGACGCTGCATCAAAAGTCATGTGAGAACTACCTGAGGAATGACGCTGCAGCAAAAGTCATGTGAGAACTACCTGAGGAATGACGCTGCAGCAAAAGTCATGTGAGAACTACTTGAGGAATGACGCTGCATCAAAAGTCATGTGAGAACTACCTGAGGAATGACGCTGCAGCAAAAGTCATGTGAGAACTACTTGAGGAATGACGCTGCAGCAAAAGTCATGCGAGAACTACCTGAGGAATGACGCTGCAGCAAAAGTCATGCGAGAACTACCTGAGGAATGACGCTGCAGCAAAAGTCATGCGAGAACTACCTGAGGAATGACGCTGCAGCAAAAGTCATGCGAGAACTACTTGAGGAATGACGCTGCAGCAAAAGTCATGCGAGATCTACTTGAGGAATGACGCTGCAGCAAAAGTCATGCGAGAACTACTTGAGGAATGACGCTGCAGCAAAAGTCATGCGAGAACTACCTGAGGAATGACGCTGCAGCAAAAGTCATGCGAGAACTACTTGAGGAATGACGCTGCAGCAAAAGTCATGCGAGAACTACCTGAGGAATGACGCTGCAGCAAAAGTCATGCGAGAACTACCTGAGGAATGACGCTGCAGCAAAAGTCATGTGAGAACTACTTGAGGAATGACGCTGCATCAAAAGTCATGCGAGAACTACCTGAGGAATGACGCTGCAGCAAAAGTCATGCGAGAACTACCTGAGGAATGACGCTGCAGCAAAAGTCATGCGAGAACTACTTGAGGAATGACGCTACAGCAAAAGTCATGCGAGAACTACCTGAGGAATGACGCTGCATCAAAAGTCATGCGAGAACTACCTGAGGAATGACGCTGCAGCAAAAGTCATGCGAGAACTACCTGAGGAATGACGCTGCAGCAAAAGTCATGCGAGAACTACCTGAGGAATGACGCTGCAGCAAAAGTCATGCGAGAACTACTTGAGGAATGACGTTGCAGCAAAAGTCATGCGAGAACTACTTGAGGAATGACGCTGCAGCAAAAGTCATGCGAGATCTACTTGAGGAATGACGCTGCAGCAAAAGTCATGTGAGAACTACTTGAGGAATGACGCTGCATCAAAAGTCATGTGAGAACTACCTGAGGAATGACGCTGCAGCAAAAGTCATGTGAGAACTACCTGAGGAATGACGCTGCAGCAAAAGTCATGTGAGAACTACTTGAGGAATGACGCTGCATCAAAAGTCATGTGAGAACTACCTGAGGAATGACGCTGCAGCAAAAGTCATGTGAGAACTACTTGAGGAATGACGCTGCAGCAAAAGTCATGTGAGAACTACTTGAGGAATGACGCTGCAGCAAAAGTCATGCGAGAACTACCTGAGGAATGACGCTGCAGCAAAAGTCATGCGAGAACTACCTGAGGAATGACGCTGCAGCAAAAGTCATGCGAGAACTACCTGAGGAATGACGCTGCAGCAAAAGTCATGCGAGAACTACTTGAGGAATGACGCTGCAGCAAAAGTCATGCGAGATCTACTTGAGGAATGACGCTGCAGCAAAAGTCATGTGAGAACTACTTGAGGAATGACGCTGCATCAAAAGTCATGTGAGAACTACCTGAGGAATGACGCTGCAGCAAAAGTCATGTGAGAACTACCTGAGGAATGACGCTGCAGCAAAAGTCATGTGAGAACTACTTGAGGAATGACGCTGCAGCAAAAGTCATGCGAGAACTACCTGAGGAATGACGCTGCAGCAAAAGTCATGCGAGAACTACTTGAGGAATGACGCTGCAGCAAAAGTCATGCGAGAACTACTTGAGGAATGACGCTGCAGCAAAAGTCATGCGAGAACTACCTGAGGAATGACGTTGCAGCAAATCGCACGTGTTCAGACATTCACATTCATGAGATGCGATTTCAATTTGCAAATCTCACCGGTATGACCCGGGACTTGTTCTGTAATACCAAAGACTTGGGTAGTGTGTGAAGTGAGATCCCCTCCCCCTTGTCTCCTGCACAGAAATATCCTTTGATCTGTGCACATAGAGGAGAGAAGGCTGCAGATAAACTGGTACAATGTATTTCATTTTTTTTAGCGTCATTGGAGGCGTTTCTTGCAGAATCCAGCCCCTCCTTTGTTACAGAGGGGGAGTGGCCGGGGTTCTCATTACCATTTAGTTCCACATATAAGAATCCTTCCCACGCATTGCGTTTTCATCTATTGCTCTGAGGAAGGGAGTTCGACTGCCGAAACGCGTTAGCACTTTACCGGAGGACCCATACTGTCCACGACTGGCATCCTTTGACTTCTTGTCTCTGTTTTTATGACCTTTTTGGCTTGTGAGAATGTTTTTGTATTTATAAATAATTTTCATATTATCACGGTAATGCAGGAGGAGAGTGCGCCCCGTTTTGTGCTACAGAACCCTCAGCAAGGGCAGGATTCCGTTTTGAGTGCAGCAAGAGAGATTTGAGCGCCGCTTTCTGGTTACTGTTAGGTACAACATATACAGTGAAGGAAATGTGTATTTGCTCCCCGGCTGATGCTGAATGTTCGCCCCTCACACAGAAATGATCGGTCTAACAATGGAATGTTCGCCCCTCACACAGAAATGATCGGTCTAACAATGGAATGTTCGCCCCTCACACAGAAATGATCGGTCTAACAATGGAATGTTCGCCCCTCACACAGAAATGATCGGTCTAACAATGGAATGTTCACCCCTCACACAGAAATGATCGGTCTAACAATGGAATGTTCGCCCCTCACACAGAAATGATCGGTCTAACAATGGAATGTTCGCCCCTCACACAGAAACGATCGGTCTAACAATGGAATGTTCGGTGTAACACTGAGAGACAGAATACAACAACAAATTCAGCAGAAATGCGTCTAACAAATGATGACGGATCTGCATGTTCATGAGGGAAAGAAGGATTTGATCCCCTTCACAAAACATGACTTAGTACTTGGTGGCCAATCCCTTGTTGACCATCACAGAGGTCAGATGTTTCCTGGAGTTGGCCCCCAGGTTCGCACACATCTCAGGAGGGATTTTGGCCCACTCCTCTTGGCAGATCCTCTCCAAGTCATTAAGGTTTGGTGGCTGACGTTTGGCAACTCGAACTTTCAGCTCCCTCCACATATTTTCCATCAGATGAAGGTGTGGAGACTGGCTAGGCCACTCCAGGACCTTAATGTGCTTCTTCTTGAGCCGCTCCTTTGTTGCCTTGGCCGTGTGTTTTGGGTCATTGTCATGCTGGAACACCCATCCACCACCCATTTTCAATGCCCTGGCTGAGGGAAGAAGGTTCTCCCCCAAGATTTGAGGGTACATTGCCCCGTCCATCGTCCCTTTGATGCGGTGCAGTTGTCCTGTCCCCTTAGCAGAAAACCCCCCAAAGCAGAATGTTTCCACCACCATGTTTCACAGTTGGGATGGTGTTCTTGGGGTCATAGGCAGCATTCCTCCTCCTCCAAACACGGCGAGTTGAGTTGATGCCAAAGAGCTGGATTTTGGTCTCCTCTGACCACAACACTTCCCACCAGTCCTCCTCGGCATCATTCAGATGTTCAGTGGCAGACTTCAGACGGCCTGGACATGGGCTTTCTTGAGCAGAGGGACCGTGCGGGGGCACTGCAGGATTTCAGTCCTTGTCGGCGTAGTGTGTTACCAATTGTTTTCTTGGTGACTGTGGTCCCAGCTGCCTGGAGATCATTGACAAGATCCTCACGTGTAGTTCTGGGATGATTCCTCACTGTTCTCATGATCATTGACACTCCACGAGGTGAGATCTTGCATGGTGCACCAGACCTAGGGAGACTGACACTTGTTTTGTGTTTCTTCCATTTGCGAATGATTGCACCAACTGTTGTCACCTTCTCACCAAGCTGCTTGGCCATAGTTTGGTAGCCCAGTCCAGCCTTGTGTAGGTCTACCATCTTGTCCCTGACCTCCTTGGACAGCTCTTTGGTCTTTGCCATGGTGGAGAGTTTGGAATCTGATGGTTTGATGGCTCCTGTGGACAGGTGTCTTTTATACAGGTAACGCAATGAGATTAGCAGCACTCCCTTTAAGAGACTGCTTCTAATCTCAGCTTGTTACCTGTATGAGAGACACCTGGGAGCCAGAAATCCTGCTGAATGATAGGGGATCAAATCCTTCTTTCCCTCATGAACATGCAGATCCGTCATCATTTGTTAGACGCATTTCTGCTGAATTTGTTGTTGTATTCTGTCTCTCAGTGTTACACCGAACATTACATTGTTAGACCGATCGTTTCTGTGTGAGGGGCGAACATTCCATTGTTAGACTGATCATTTCTGTGTGAGGGGCAAACATTCCATTGTTAGACTGATCATTTCTGTGTGAGGGGCAAACATTCCATTGTTAGACTGATCATTTCTGTGTGAGGGGCAAACATTCCATTGTTAGACCGATCATTTCTGTGTGAGGGGCAAACATTCCATTGTTAGACCGATCATTTCTGTGTGAGGGGCGAACATTCCATTGTTAGACCGATCGTTTCTGTGTGAGGGGCGAACATTCCATTGTTAGACCGATCATTTCTGTGTGAGGGGCGAACATTCCATTGTTAGACCGATCATTTCTGTGTGAGGGGCGAACATTCCATTGTTAGACCGATCATTTCTGTGTGAGGGGCGAACATTCCATTGTTAGACCGATCGTTTCTGTGTGAGGGGCGAACATTCCATTGTTAGACCGATCGTTTCTGTGTGAGGGGCGAACATTCCATTGTTAGACCGATCATTTCTGTGTGGGGGGCGAACATTCCATTGTTAGACCGATCATTTCTGTGTGAGGGGCGAACATTCCATTGTTAGACCGATCATTTCTGTGTGAGGGGCCAACATTCAGCATCAGGGGGGGGCAAATACACATTTCCTGCACTGTGTAGGATTTGTTTCCTCTCTGTGTATCACCTGAGGCCAGTCGCCTCGCTGGGTATAGGGAAGGGAAAATATAGGTGTTACAAGCAGCATGGATCTGAAAGCCTGTTTGGATCCTAGTGTGACCCCGTGTCAGCAAGCCCAGCAGGAAGGGTCACCTGTACTTGGCCAGTCCTTTGCAGCCAGGGCATTACCCACATGTACACAAGGGGCGTGTATATATGTGGCCAAGGGGCGGGGGGTGTATATATGTGGCGGAGGGGCGGGGCGTGTATATATGTGGCGGAGGGGCGGGGGGTGTATATATGTGGCGGAGGGGCGGGGCGTGTATATATATGGCGGAGGGGCGGGGCATGTATATATGTGGCGGAGGGGCGGGGAGTGTATATATGTGGCCAAGGGGCGGGGGGTGTATATAAGTGGCGGAGGGGCGGGGCGTGTATATATGTGGCGGAGGGGCGGGGGGTGTATATATGTGGCGGAGGGGCGGGGGTGTATATATGTGGCGGAGGGGCGGGGCGTGTATATATGTGGCGGAGGGGGGGGACGTGTATATATGTGGCGGAGGGGCGGGGCGTGTATATATGTGGCGGAGGGGCGGGGCGTGTATATATGTGGCGGAGGGGCGGGGCGTGTATATATGTGGCGGAGGGGCGGTGCGTGTATATATGTGGCCGAGGGGCGGGGCGTGTATATATGTGGCCGAGGGGGCGGGGCGTGTATATATGTGGCGGAGGGGCGGGGCGTGTATATATGTGGCGGAGGGGCGGGGCGTGTATATATGTGGCGGAGGGGCGGGGCGTGTATATATGTGGCGGAGGGGCGGGGCGTGTATATATGTGGCGGAGGGGCGGAGCGTGTATATATGTGGCGGAGGGGCGGGGGGGTGTATATATGTGGCCGAGGGGCGGGGCGTGTATATATGTGGCCGAGGGGCGGGGCGTGTATATATGTGGCCGAGGGGCGGGGGGGTGTATATATGTGGCGAGGGGCGGGGGGTGTATATATGTGGCGGAGGGGAGGGGCGTGTATATATGTGGCGGAGGGGCGGGGCGTGTATATATGTGGCGGAGGGGCGGGGCGTGTATATATGTGGCGGAGGGGCGGGGCGTGTATATATGTGGCGGAGGGGCGGGGCGTGTATATATGTGGCGGAGGGGCGGGGGGTGTATATATGTGGCGGAGGGGCGGGGCGTGTATATATGTGGCGGAGGGGCGGGGCGTGTATATATGTGGCGGAGGGGCGGGGCGTGTATATATGTGGCGGAGGGGCGGAGCGTGTATATATGTGGCCGAGGGGCGGGGAGTGTCTCAGGACTGTGGCAGCTCCTTGGTGGGCTCTCTCACGTGGGTGCAGACTAGGATCAGAGCTCATCCGTGGTCACAGACTACAAACCTTCCTTACAAGCAGCGACACTCACCATTCGGTATGAGAATCCCGCCCATCATGGTCCCGAACACCACGGCTAACGTCAGCACTTTGAAGCGCAGAGGCGGCATGTACCCACCAGCTGCAAACGTGCCGTCTTTTTGCTGTGGGAAAGAAGAACATTGGAGGTGTTAATGTGATGATAGAGGTCCTCCAAACATTAAGGATCGGTTCACACTCCATGCGTTTCAGTTGCTTTTTTTCTGCCTCCAAAACGCACAGAAAGTCGGTGATATGGTTGTTGGTGTCGAAGTTCACATTAGTGCTTGCAGTTCCAGTGCGTTCCGGTTGCAGAAAAAAAAAAAAGAAAAAAGTAGAACAGGCGGCATTTTTTCTGCACTGGAACGTGGTAAAACGCATCAAAAATGCACTGGAAAGCACATGTCCCGAATGGAATGCATAAAAAACGCACCAGAACGTTTCAAAACCGCGCATGCGGAAACACATCCGGAATGCAGCTGGACTGCGTTTCTATAGTGTGAACCGGCCCTAAGAACTGGTTCACATTAGATGCAGCTCAGTGCGCTTTGTTTCTGCATCAAAAATGCCTGCGCAGTGTTTTCCATATATTCCTATGGCTCTAGTTCACACCAGTGCAGTCAGTTCCAGTCAGTAGAACACGCGGCATTTTTTCTGCACAGAACCGTACTGAACATAGCAAACTGCATCAAAACTGCACCGGAACTGCGCGTGGTGTGAACGGTCAGCAAAAATGTAGTCGGAATGCGTTTTTGTAGTTAACTGGCCCTAAAGCCCAACTCTGAGCAATAAGAAAAGTTTTCCCTTGGAGCGGGGCCGTGGTCATGCTGCACGTGTTAAGCGCTGGTTGTGTCTAGGGGAGAGGAGAAAGTCTCACCCGATCCTCTGCTCCACCAGCAAAGCAAACGGTGCTCCCCCACAATCCAGAGGTGGACTGTTCCTGCTGTCCTCACATCCACAGAGGTCTATGGAGCATGCTGTGGGGCTGATGATGTCAGAACAGTCCACTGCTGAAGACTGGGGGGGTTGAGGAGCTGCAGGGACTGGTGTTGTGTGGGGAGAATCAGGTAAGTATCAGAGAATCAGATGTCTCCCTTTATCTCCAAGAGACAAAGACAAGCAATGAACCCTGGCACTAAGGTATTGGCAGCCGGGAATTGTTTTCTGTACCCGGAGTTCCGCTTTAATAGTAAAACAAGGAAGGTGGTCACCCAGCTGCTGTCGGCTATGGCACAACCCCGACGGATGGAGACATGGAGGGAGGGATGGATAGAGACATGGAGAGAGGGATGGAGACATGGAGGGAGGGATGGAGACATGAAGGGAGGGATGGAGAAATGGAGGGAGGGATGGATGGAGACATGGAGGGAGGGATGGAGAAATGGAGGGAGGGATGGATGGAGACATGGAGGGAGGGATGGAGAAATGGAGGGAGGGATGGATGGAGACATGGAGGGAGGGATGGAGAAATGGAGGGAGGGAGGGATGGAGAAATGGAGGGAGGGAGGGATGGAGAAATGGAGGGAGGGAGGGATGGAGACATGGAGGGAGGGATGGAGAAATGGAGGGAGGGATGGAGAAATGGAGGGAGGGATGGAGAAATGGAGGGAGGGATGGATGGAGACATGGAGGGAGGGATGGAGAAATGGAGGGAGGGAGGGATGGAGAAATGGAGGGAGGGATGGAGACATGGAGGGAGGGATGGAGACATGGAGGGAGGGAGGGATGGAGACATGGAGGGAGGGATGGAGACATGGATGGAGGGAGGGATGGAGACATGGATGGAGGGAGGGATGGAGACATGGAGGGAGGGATGGAGACATGGAGGGAGGGATGGAGACATGGAAGGAGGGATGGAGACATGGAAGGAGGGATGGAGACATGGAAGGAGGGATGGAGACATGGAAGGAGAGATGGAGACATGGAAGGAGAGATGGAGACATGGAAGGAGAGATGGAGACATGGAAGGAGAGATGGAGACATGGAAGGAGAGATGGAGACATGGAAGGAGAGATGGAGACATGGAAGGAGAGATGGAGACATGGAGGGAGACATGGAGGGAGACATGGAGGGAGACATGGAAGGAGGGATGGAGACATGGAAGGAGGGATGGAGACATGGAAGGAGGGATGGAGACAGGGAGGGAGGGATGGACGGATGGATGGGGGGAGGGAGACATGGATGGATGGGGGGAGGGATGGACGGATGGGAGGGAGGGATGGACGGATGGGGGGAGTTTGTTTTCAATACCAATACATTAAACAGTGTTTTCGGTTTGTGGCGGAGTTCCGCTTTGTTTCCGCTTTCCTCCACCCAATAGCCACACCCACCTGCTGCTCAAATAGGAGCGTATTCAGCGCCTGCCGGCAGGGAAGGATCATCATTGGGAACCCGACGGCCACCGACATCATGAAGCCAACGCGGATCATCTCGGTCACCAGATTGGACGGGAAGTTGAACAGAACATTGCCAGCTATTGTTTCTGTGAAACTGACGTAACCAAAGAAGCCGACCTGGAAGGGAGAGAACGCCGCAATGTCAGGAGACTCACAGCCAATCACCATCCAAGGATTACGGCTTTTGGGTTTTTTTGGACAGAGCAAGCACAGGGTCACTTTTCTGGAGGGGGGGGGGGGGGGCAGTTGTCACCAGGACAGGAAGGCGGGACAGAAACATTGTCAGGAGTTGTAACTTTGTGGTTTTTGGTTTTGTTTGTTCCCTCTTTCAGAAATACTAACTGTCACTTCCTGACATTACAGGAAGTGACAGCAGATCAGTAGATGGCAGTAAACATCTGACAGAGGCTCCACCCCCTTCTCTGCTCCATATTTAACAACCCAAGCAACATTTATTTAAAAAAGTGATAGAAATTAAATCTTTACAATTTAAAAACAAACATGTCACACTTACCTGCTCTGTGTAATGGTTTTGCACAGAGTGGCCCCAAACTTCCACTTTTGGTGTCCCCTTCCCACAGCCTTGGCTCCTCCTCTTCATTAAAATGCCCCCCCCCCCCCCCCCCCCCATAGCAAGCCACAAGCTCAATCCCAAGCCAGGCTGTGTGTGTCTACTGACACACACAGCGCAGCTCAGACCCACCTCCTACTCTCTGCTCACAGGTTTTGATTGACAGCAGCAGGAGCCAATGGTTCCGCTGCTACCAAGCGTCCTATGAGAAGAGGAGAGAGAAGAGCTGCTGCAGACAGGCACAGCGCTGGATGGAGATCAGGCTCAGGTACGTATTTAAGGGGGGGTGGGGCAACCTGACGTAGAAAGGCGTTTTACCTTAATGCAGAGACTTTAGCGTGTTCCTGAACCCCCAACAGTCCAATCCGTCTGTAGATGCAGGAAAGTGTGCTGGTTATACTGTGGGACCGAAGGGGGTTAACCCTCCGAATTGGGTGAGAAGACAGTTTAATCCTGATTGCTCTGTTCCTCACCTTGTTTAAGCTACCACCTCATATCTCCTGATAAAACAGACTGAACCCATAGCCATGCTGAACATGCTCAGTTTAGTGTGTATTGCAAGGGGGGTTTTTTTGTTTACCCTGGGAGAGTGCATGTGATCAGAACAGAACCAATCAGCACTGTCCAGGAAAAGGTCAGGGGGTCCTGCATTCTGCTAGAGAAAAAAGAAAACTCCTCCTACAAGCTTTAACCAGTGCTCTGCTGTACACTGATAGAAGTCACAAGACTGCTATATACTGCTGATGGGAAAGATGTTTAGCAATTTATATTTACTAAATTAATTGCATTTCCATGTTGTGTGTCCTGTGGGAGACCAGATATAGTGAATGCGGGGTCCGGGGAGGGCGGATATAGTGAACGCGGGGTCCGGGGAGGGCGGATATAGTGAACGCGGGGTCCGGGGAGGGCGGATATAGTGAACGCGGGGTCCGGGGAGGGCGGATATAGTGAACGCGGGGTCCGGGGAGGGCGGATATAGTGAACGCGGGGTCCGGGGAGGGCGGATATAGTGAACGCGGGGTCGGGGAGGGCGGATATAGTGAACGCGGGGTCCGGGGAGGGCGGATATAGTGAACGCGGGTCCGGGGAGGGCGGATATAGTGAACGCGGGGTCCGGGGAGGGCGGATATAGTGAACGCGGGGTCCGGGGAGGGCGGATATAGTGAACGCGGGGTCCGGGGAGGGCGGATATAGTGAACGCGGGGTCCGGGGAGGGCGGATATAGTGAACGCGGGGTCCGGGGAGGGCGGATATAGTGAACGCGGGGTCCGGGGAGGGCGGATATAGTGAACGCGGGGTCCGGGGAGGGCGGATATAGTGAACGCGGGGTCCGGGGAGGGCGGATATAGTGAACGCGGGGTCCGGGGAGGCGGATATAGTGAACGCGGGGTCCGGGGAGGGCGGATATAGTGAACGCGGGGTCCGGGGAGGGCGGATATAGTGAACGCGGGGTCCGGGGAGGGCGGATATAGTGAACGCGGGGTCCGGGGAGGGCGGATATAGTGAACGCGGGGTCCGGGAGGGCGGATATAGTGAACGCGGGGTCCGGGGAGGGCGGATATAGTGAACGCGGGGTCCGGGGAGGGCGGATATAGTGAACGCGGGGTCCGGGGAGGGCGGATATAGTGAACGCGGGGTCCGGGGAGGGCGGATATAGTGAACGCGGGGTCCGGGGAGGGCGGATATAGTGAACGCGGGGTCCGGGGAGGCGGATATAGTGAACGCGGGGTCCGGGGAGGGCGGATATAGTGAACGCGGGGTCCGGGGAGGGCGGATATAGTGAACGCGGGGTCCGGGGAGGGCGGATATAGTGAACGCGGGGTCCGGGGAGGGCGGATATAGTGAACGCGGGGTCCGGGGAGGGCGGATATAGTGAACGCGGGGTCCGGGGAGGGCGGATATAGTGAACGCGGGGTCCGGGGAGGGCGGATATAGTGAACGCGGGGTCCGGGGAGAGCGGATATAGTGAACGCGGGGTCCGGGGTAGCGGATATAGTGAACGCGGGGTCCGGGGAGGGCGGATATAGTGAACGCGGGGTCCGGGGAGGGCGGATATAGTGAACGCGGGGTCCGGGGAGGGCGGATATAGTGAACGCGGGGTCCGGAGGGGGCGGATATAGTGAACGCGGGGTCCGGGGAGGGCGGATATAGTGAACGCGGGGTCCGGGGAGAGCGGATATAGTGAACGCGGGGTCCGGGGAGAGCGGATATAGTGAACGCGGGGTCCGGGGAGGGCGGATATAGTGAACAGCGGGGTCCGGGGAGGGCGGATATAGTGAACGCGGGGTCCGGGGAGGGCGGATATAGTGAACGCGGGGTCCGGGGAGGGCGGATATAGTGAACGCGGGGTCCGGGGAGAGCGGATATAGTGAACGCGGGGTCCGGGGTAGCGGATATAGTGAACGCGGGGTCCGGGGAGGGCGGATATAGTGAACGCGGGGTCCGGGGAGGGCGGATATAGTGAACGCGGGGTCCGGGGAGGGCGGATATAGTGAACGCGGGGTCCGGGGAGGGCGGATATAGTGAACGCGGGGTCCGGGGAGGGCGGATATAGTGAACGCGGGGTCCGGGGAGGGCGGATATAGTGAACGCGGGGTCCGGGGAGGGCGGATACAGTGAACGCGGGGTCCGGGGAGGGCGGATACAGTGAACGCGGGGTCCAGGGAGGGCGGATACAGTGAACGCGGGGTCCGGGGAGGGCGGATATAGTGAACGCGGGGTCCGGGGAGGGCGGATATAGTGAACGCGGGGTCCGGGGAGGGCGGATATAGTGAACGCGGGGTCCGGGGAGGGCGGATATAGTGAACGCGGGGTCCGGGGAGGGCGGATATAGTGAACGCGGGGTCCGGGGAGGGCGGATATAGTGAACGCGGGGTCCGGGGAGGGCGGATACAGTGAACGCGGGGTCCGGGGAGGGCGGATATAGTGAACGCGGGTTCCGGGGAGGGCGGATATAGTGAACGCGGGGTCCGGGGAGGGCGGATATAGTGAACGCGGGGTCCGGGGAGGGCGGATATAGTGAACGCGGGGTCCGGAGGGGGCGGATATAGTGAACGCGGGGTCCGGGGAGGGCGGATATAGTGAACGCGGGGTCCGGGGAGGGCGGATATAGTGAATGCGGGGTCCGGGGAGGGCGGATATAGTGAACGCGGGGTCCGGGGAGGGCGGATATAGTGAACGCGGGGTCCGGGGAGAGCGGATATAGTGAATGCGGGGTCCGGGGAGGGCGGATATAGTGAATGCGGGGTCCGGAGGGGGCGGATATAGTGAACGCGGGGTCCGGGGAGGGCGGATATAGTGAACGCGGGGTCCGGGGAGGGCGGATATAGTGAACGCGGGGTCCGGGGAGGGCGGATATAGTGAACGCGGGGTCCGGGGAGGGCGGATACAGTGAACGCGGGGTCCGGGGAGAGCGGATATAGTGAATGCGGGGTCCGGGGAGGGCGGATATAGTGAATGCGGGGTCCGGGGAGGGCGGATACAGTGAACGCGGGGTCCAGGGAGGGCGGATACTCACCAGCACATAGAAGGTGGTGACGACATTTAGGGAGCGGGCGAAGATGGAACTCATGGTCTTCACAGAAGGTTCATCCAGGCTGTCATATGTGGGTAGAACTTGGCTAGAAGAAGAGATAATACAGAATAAAGTGAGACTTAAAGGTCAACTCCACGCAAACGTCCCCAACAAACCCCCAAATGAGGAGGACGGCAGCAGCTGACATCACAGAATGTTGGGGCCGCTCTCCCCGGAACGGATCCAGCGACCAGCCAGTCGCAGCATTATGCAGTGAGGAAAGGACTGCAGGCATGCGGATTTGCACAGACTGGGGGAGGGGGAGGATGGATTTCTTTTGCTGCAATGCAATCTGCAGGAAGCTCCAGGACTCCGCTGTGCTGTCTGGCAGGGGTGCCGGGATCTTGGGAAGCCCAGGCGGTTCTCATGGTTGCCAGGCGATCATCCCGGCAATGGGGCTTTAATAGCCAAGTAGCCCAATAAAAACAAATCTTAGTGAACATTGCCTACACCCCCAGGTGTCACACACAGGGCCCAGGGACCAAATCCGGCCCTCCAGGCCATTTCATGTGGCCCTTGCACCTCTCCTGCAGGTACCCCCTAGTCTCCGCCCCCACCTTGTCTCAGCAGTCGGCAGCAGAGAGGAGAATAGAACTCCTCTGCCAAATCCTGCACCTCTCAGTGCAGCTGCAGCTCCCCCTCATCTCTGCCCCCCCCGGTCTCAGCATTCAGCAGACTCTGGTAACTGACTCCACTCCTCCTCTGGTCCTCCTCCAGACCCGGCACTTTCTGCTTTCCAGCTCCGCCCCCAATAGGTGTGCATGGTGGTGTTAGGGAGGGGGTGGGATTCTTGACATCTGATGTATTGGGGGTGGGATGGGGTGAGCTGGACATCTAGGCTTACAGATACAACCGGCCCTTTGAGGGCAACCATGATGCCGGCACGGCCCACGATGGAATGGAGTTTGACACCCCCGGCCGACACCATACGGAAAGTGATGACACTGCACCCACCACCGCCTTTAAATTGCCAGCTTCGAGGGGCTTTTAGGTGCCCGTTCACACCAGAATGCAGTGCGGGAAACCCACGTCCCGTGCCCGTTATCGGCACCGCGTCCCCTGCCCGTTATCGGCACCGCGTCCCCTGCCCGTTATCGGCACCGCGTCCCCTGCCCGTTATCGGCACCGCGTCCCCTGCCCGTTATCGGCACCGCGTCCCCTGCCCGTTATCGGCACCGCGTCCCCTGCCCGTTATCGGCACCGCGTCCCCTGCCCGTTATCGGCACCGCGTCCCCTGCCCGTTATCGGCACCGCGTCCCCTGCCCGTTATCGGCACCGCGTCCCCTGCCCGTTATCGGCACCGCGTCCCCTGCCCGTTATCGGCACCGCGTCCCCTGCCCGTTATCGGCACCGCGTCCCCTGCCCGTTATCGGCACCGCGTCCCCTGCCCGTTATCGGCACCGCGTCCCCTGCCCGTTATCGGCACCGCGTCCCCTGCCCGTTATCGGCACCGCGTCCCCTGCCCGTTATCGGCACCGCGTCCCCTGCCCGTTATCGGCACCGCGTCCCCTGCCCGTTATCGGCACCGCGTCCCCTGCCCGTTATCGGCACCACGTTCCAAGCCCGTTATCGGCACCACGTCCCCTGCCCGTTATCGGCACCACGTCCCCTGCCCGTTATCGGCACCACGTTCCAAGCCCGTTATCGGCACCACGTCCCCTGCCCGTTATCGGCACCACGTCCCCTGCCCGTTATCGGCACCACGTCCCCTGCCCGTTATCGGCACCGCGTCCCCTGCCCGTTATCGGCACCGCGTCCCCTGCCCGTTATCGGCACCGCGTCCCCTGCCCGTTATCGGCACCGCGTTCCAAGCCCGTTATCGGCACCGCGTCCCCTGCCCGTTATCGGCACCGCGTCCCCTGCCCGTTATCGGCACCGCGTCCCCTGCCCGTTATCGGCACCGCGTCCCCTGCCCGTTATCGGCACCGCGTCCCCTGCCCGTTATCGGCACCACGTCCCCTGCCCGTTATCGGCACCACGTCCCCTGCCCGTTATCGGCACCACGTCCCCTGCCCGTTATCGGCACCACGTTCCAAGCCCGTTATCGGCACCACGTCCCCTGCCCGTTATCGGCACCACGTCCCCTGCCCGTTATCGGCACCACGTCCCCTGCCCGTTATCGGCACCACGTCCCCTGCCCGTTATCGGCACCACGTCCCCTGCCCGTTATCGGCACCACGTCCCCTGCCCGTTATCGGCACCACGTCCCCTGCCCGTTATCGGCACCACGTCCCCTGCCCGTTATCGGCACCACGTCCCCTGCCCGTTATCGGCACCACGTCCCCTGCCCGTTATCGGCACCACGTCCCCTGCCCGTTATCGGCACCACGTCCCCTGCCCGTTATCGGCACCACGTTCCAAGCCCGTTATCGGCACCACGTTCAAATCAAACTGCGCGCGCGGTCGAGACTCCTGTGCATGTGCAGGCGTGACGTCAGCCATTCAAGCAGCCGCAGCCTGAGAACCCGGAAGAAGGATCGGATGGAAGCCTCTGCAACCATGACAGGGCACCGCTGGAGGGTTTCGTTTGCAGGCAAGTCTTTCCTATGCGGTACATACGAGCACATTATATCACCTTGTATCGGATCGCAGGATACAGAAGTATCATGTGATCTGGTGCAGTGCATTTTTTAAAGTGCTGCATGTACTTCTGCTGCGTTCCGGTGCAATTCAGCCGATTTACAATGAAGGGCTCAAATTGCTCCGCACTGAATCGCATGTGAATGGGCCCTAAAAGTAGATCACATCTGGGCGTTTGTGATCTCAGGCAAATCGCTCTGCAATCGCGGCCAACCCCATCACGCAAAGCTTGTCGCCCAAAAGAAGAGCATGCCACTTCGCCTCAATTGCAGCACGACAGAAATGCACTGCGTTTTGGTGCCCTTGAACATGAATAGCCCCCGAACAGGCGTGGTGTGATTTGTCATTTTAGAAACAGAAAAGTGATGGCAGAGCCGGTACACCTGTGCGAGACTGAAGGGGAGGAGCCGGTACACCTGTGCGAGACTGAAGGGGAGGAGCCGGTACACCTGTGCGAGACTGAAGGGGAGGAGCCGGTACACCTGTGCGAGACTGAAGGGGAGGAGCCGGTACACCTGTGCGAGACTGAAGGGGAGGAGCCGGTACACCTGTGCGAGACTGAAGGGGAGGAGCCGGTACACCTGTGCGAGACTGAAGGGGAGGAGCCGGTACACCTGTGCGAGACTGAAGGGGAGGAGCCGGTACACCTGTGCGAGACTGGAGGGGAGGAGGCGGTACACCTGTGCGAGACTGGAGGGGAGGAGGCGGTACACCTGTGCGAGACTGGAGGGGAGGAGGCGGTACACCTGTGCAAGACTGGAGGGGAGGAGGCGGTACATCAGTGTGAGACTGAAGGGGAGGAGCCGGTACACCTTTTGCAGAAAGTTTGGGGAATATGGGACAGGACCACAGCGATTCTGCCCGAGATCGCAAACGCTCGGATGTGAATGGGGCCCAATAGCTGCTGAGTGTCCACACAGCTGGTGCAGCGGTTCAGGGATTTGAAATCCTTGCTCTACTTTGTTCAGTGCTTGGGATGGATCAGAATGATGCTCTGTTCTGGCACTGACCAATCAGAATCACTCTGATCCGTCCTGGAAGTGCAGCACAGAGAAGAGGGTAAGGAACGGGGGGGTTTCGTATTCGCAGACTGCTGCACCAACCAACAGCTCAGCACGCAGGGAGGTAAGTACAGCAGGGACTTTGGGGGGGTTTATGGTGTTGATCTTTTATTGTTTTCCTATAAAGGTGAACTAACCCTTTAATGGACATGCAGCTCCCTTAGTTAGTTCCAGGGATAGTTAGTGGGCGGTCCTAGTTCTGGTGTCTCCATAGAAATGGGTGGAGTTGGGAATCCCAAGCTAGCAGAACCACACCTGATGAGGTGTACCCAGAACCCCAGGTTAGAGGCCACCAAATAGATTTCAGATGGCAGACACTAGATGCATCCACCTGGTGTGAGCGGAGTGCAGCGCTGGACTCGTGTACCCCAAATGTCTGGTTGTGGGCGGGTATCTTAGTGAGGGGTAAAGCAGGAATCACTTTCAGGGGGGGGTTGGGGGGAGGGTTGTCTGTTCCCCAATGGTAGACAGTAGAAATCTTTGGGCTGCTACCT
This sequence comes from Staurois parvus, assembly GCF_062004578.1. NCBI lineage: Eukaryota > Metazoa > Chordata > Amphibia > Anura > Ranidae > Staurois > Staurois parvus. The sequence goes on along the minus strand of NW_028319739.1, from coordinate 4,793 downwards.
TTCTGATACAACGAGAGCGATCCTTCATACTAACCCAAGTGACTCGATGTATTCAAGAATTTTCTGGCCGAGTCCAGCTCCCCCCCCCCCCCCCATCCTCTCTGCTGCGATGGAGCATTAGACGCAGCATGATAATGTTAACATTTCATTATCGGAGTGTGAGAAAATGTACGAGCTGCCGCTGGATGTGAGAGGCCGGCACAGGCGCTGACAGATGACTGGGGGGGTGGAGGGACACCAAGGCTGCGCTGTGCCTTCCGAACACAGACAGAGCGGCTGCACATGACATCGCCCAGCTTTCCCCGTTATAATGAATCCACCGAATTTACATCTCTGGACATTGTAAAGGTGAAAACAGCAACACCGACATAAAGATGTCATTGTATGGAGACGGCTCTCTTAGGGCTCATGTACGCGGGGCGTTGGGAAAACTCTTCTGAACAATGGAAACTGATGGAAAACGGAGGTTAAAAAATGTCACTTTAGCCGCGTTTGCATACCAAGTTTATGTGCGTTTGCGTTTAGAATATATGAGCGTTTTTAAAATATGATCTCAGGAGACCTTAACAAATGCCCTGAATGCACTGAAAATTAGTACAAAAATTAACAATTTCAGACATTTTGAGAGGAAAAGAGAGCAGAAGCGGGGGAGAGAGAGAGAGAGAGAGAGAGAGAGCAGAAGCGGGGGGAGAGAGAGAGAGAGCAGAAGCGGGGAGAGAGAGAGAGAGAGCAGAAGCGGGGAGAGAGAGAGAGCAGAAGCGGGGAGAGAGAGCAGAAGCGGGGAGAGAGAGAGCAGAAGCGGGGAGAGAGAGAGAGCAGAAGCGGGGGGAGAGAGAGAGAGAGAGAGCAGAAGCGGGGGGAGAGAGAGAGAGAGAGCAGAAGCGGGGAGAGAGAGAGCAGAAGCGGGGAGAGAGAGAGAGAGCAGAAGCAGGGAGAGAGAGAGAGAGAGAGCAGAAGCGGGGGGGGGGAGAGAGAGAGCAGAAGCGGGGGGGGGGAGAGAGAGAGCAGAAGCGGGGGGGGGGAGAGAGAGAGCAGAAGCGGGGGGGGGAGAGAGAGAGCAGAAGCGGGGGGGGAGAGAGAGAGCAGAAGCGGGGAGAGAGAGAGAGAGCAGAGGCAGAGAGAGAGCAGAGGCAGAGAGAGGGCAGAGGCAGAGAGAGAGCAGAGGCAGAGAGAGGGCAGAGGCAGAGAGAGGGCAGAGGCAGAGAGAGGGCAGAGGCAGAGAGAGGGCAGAGGCAGAGAGAGGGCAGAGGCAGAGAGAGGGCAGAGGCAGAGAGAGGGCAGAAGCGGGGAGAGAGAGGGCGGGGAGAGAGAGAGCAGGGGCGGGGAGAGAGAGAGCAGGGGCGGGGAGAGAGAGAGCAGGGGCGGGGAGAGAGAGAGCAAGGGCGGGGAGAGAGAGCAAGGGCGGGGAGAGAGAGCAAGGGCGGGGAGAGAGAGCAAGGGCGGGGAGAGAGAGCAAGGGCGGGGAGAGAGAGCAAGGGCGGGGAGAGAGAGCAAGGGCGGGGAGAGAGAGCAAGGGCGGGGAGAGAGAGCAAGGGCGGGGAGAGAGAGCAAGGGCGGGGAGAGAGAGCAAGGGCGGGGAGAGAGAGCAGAGGCGGGGAGAGAGAGCAGAGGCGGGGAGAGAGAGCAGAAGCGGGGAGAGAGAGCAGAGGCGGGGAGAGAGAGCAGAGGCGGGGAGAGAGAGCAGAGGCGGGGAGAGAGAGCAGAGGCGGGGGAGAGAGAGCAGAGGCGGGGAGAGTAGTATGTGTTGAGATGATGCTTCTAAACGTGGTTATCCGCGTTTACAAGCGTTTGAAACGCCAGTAAAATCTGCTCCTGAAAGCAAGTTTGGTGCGTTTAAAAAAAGGACTGTAAACTCAACTGCCTGTAAAGGACGACGTGTACATGGAGACAGAGGAAGACAAAGGACAGTTCAGGGGTTGCTGAAAAAACGCACAACTGCTGCTGAACGTCAGTTTAGGAGCTGCAGTGTACATGAACCCTTGCGGCTCTGCAGAATATTCCAGGACTGTGAACACAGGGGGGCTGCAAAATCTGCTGTTAGAAAATACTTCACTCCAGGCAAAACTAAAATTTCAAATGAATGAGTCGTGTACCATCAAAGGTGTCACTAAAACCACATCATTAACTACTTGCTCTCCAGAGGATTCCCCCCCCCCTTCAGAGGATTCCCCTTCCCCCCTGCAGAGGATTCCCCCCCCCCTTCAGAGGATTCCCCTTCCCCCCTGCAGAGGATCCCCCCCCCCCCCCCCCGACCAGGCCACTTTTTGCATTACGGCGCTGCATTACTTTGACTGACAATTGCGCGGTCATGCAACGCTGCACAAATTAAATTTACGTCCTTTTTTCCACAAATTGAGCTTTCTTTCGGTGATATTTGATCACCTCTGCAGTTTTATTTTTTGCGCTATAAACAAAAAAAACCAACAATTTAGAGGAAAAAAAAGTAATATTTTTTAGTGCTGCACCGAAATGAAAATTCTGGTGCTGAAACGGAAACCGTCAGGCTTTAATGGCTCGGCCCACCTTTACAGACCGTGTTACATGCTACAACCACATTTAGGGCGTGACACGTCACACGGTGCCACGTGGACCCAATCGTTGAATGTGCTGCAAATTCATTTGCAAAAAAAATCATAAATGCGTATTTTTTTCCTGCAAACATATATGTGCGTGTACCGGGTGCGTGTACCGGGGGTGCGTGTACCGGGGGTGTGTGTAGCGGGGGGGTGTGTAGCGGGGGGGCGTGTACCGGGGGGGTGTGTACCGGGGGGGGGTGTACCGGGGGGGGTGTACCGGGGGGGGTGTACCGGGGGTGGGTGTACCGGGGGGGGTGTACCGGGGGTGGGTGTACTGGGCGCGTGTACCGGGGGGGGGGGGTGTACCGGGGGTGTGTGTACCGGGGGTGGGTGTACCGGGGGTGGGTGTACCGGGGGTGGGTGTACCGGGCGCGTGTACCCGGGGGGGGGGTGTACCGGGGGGGGGTGTACCGGGTGCGTGTGTACCGGGTGCGTGTGTACCGGGTGCGTGTGTACCGGGTGCGTGTGTACCGGGTGCGTGTGTACCGGGTGCGTGTGTACCGGGTGCGTGTGTACCGGGTGCGTGTGTACCGGGGGTGCGTGTACCGGGTGCGTGTGTACCGGGTGCGTGTGTACCGGGGGTGCGTGTACCGGGTGCGTGTGTACCGGGTGCGTGTGTACCGGGCGCGTGTTTTGGAAAAGGTGAACGTATCCTTTAAGAATCGCTCCGACATTTCTCTGACAATATGGCCTCTTTTATTACGGATGAAATTACAATTTGGGATTTCCTGGCCTTCTGCGCTGATATCAGTGTTATCACCATGAGGGGCCGGGCGGGGGTGGGGTGGGAGGGGGCGGAAGGGGTACAGAATGCTGTTTTGTTTACACCTCATTCCACAGGCTGCACTTGGTCAGTCAATGTTGTCAGCAGGATTTCCATAATTGTGAACACTTAGCGGAGGTGCTGAGGGACACAGAGCAGCCCCCCCCCCCATGGCTGGGCCATGATCTGGTTACAGTCACAGTCCCCATGTGATTACCCCCCCCCCCTCCAGTGACAGGATGGAGTGTTATATGCCAGGCCATGCAACCTGATCTCTGGCACGGTGGCGGAGAGGAAGCTGGCCTGCACCTCGGTCACAGTGAGATCCCATAAAGCACCTTCCTGCGGCAATGGTTTTATGGCGGCTGTTCCAGGAAAACACGACTGCTGATGGGCCCGGGTTCAGGACAGCAGATGGGTGACATGTCATCGGTTCGGGGACTGCTGATGGGCGACATGTGTCATTGGTTCGGGGACTGCTGATGGGCCCGGGTTCAGGACAGCAGATGGGTGACGTGTCATCGGTTCGGGGACTGCAGATGGGCCCGGGTTCAGGACAGCAGATGGGTGACATGTGTCATCGGGGTACGTCAACGGCTGCAGCACAACTGGGGCCCGCGGGACCAGCCGGATGATTGACCGTCACTTTAACTGCAGAGATAGCTCACATTGTGGAACGCGGCAGTTTGTGTCGGCGTTTGGGAAGTTCTAAGACTTGGGTTGGCCGCAAAGCAGATGAGATGAAAGGGAAGAGATGACCTTCTGTCAATGGTCGGGGGAGGGGGGGGGGTGCGACACGGACGTGGAATCTTTATTGACATGTCTTCGGATGTCAGCGCTGTAACAGGGCGGTCAGGTGAAGGGTATGCAGTGCAATTAAGTGGCACCTGTTTTAGAGTACATTATGTAACTGGGGGAGGGGGCGGGGGGGGGGGGGGGGTCAGAAGGACAAAGAGAAGGTAACTGAGCATCAAAAGACATCTTTGTGGAGAGAATGGCAACCTAACCTACATGTGGCAGTTGGTCACATGACCTGGTTAGGTGGTACCAGAGAATTTTGGGGGGGACCGAAGTTCAGGAAGAGCGGGCCAATTGGTGGCTCCCTCTAATCCAGTGGTTCTCAACAGCCAGGCCATGCAGACCTGAAGAGCCTCCACCCCACTGCAGTGCACCCCAGCCCCCCACAGGGCCCCTTACCTCCAACAGTGATCTACAGTGCATCCCAGCCCCCCACAGGGCCCCTTACCTCCAACAGTGATCTACAGTGCATCCCAGCCCCCCACAGGGCCCCTTACCTCCAACAGTGATCTACAGTGCATCCCAGCCCCCCACAGGGCCCCTTACCTCCAACAGTGATCTACAGTGCATCCCAGCCCCCCACAGGGCCCCTTACCTCCAACAGTGATCTACAGTGCATCCCAGCCCCCCCACAGGGCCCCTTACCTCCAACAGTG